>NW_006159601.1:2011576-2063080 GCF_000334495.1 Tupaia belangeri chinensis | reverse complement strand
TTACTGGACATTTTCTTTTATTTATTTATTTATTTTTTTGAGAGGTTTTTGCTATAGGGCATGTGCGCTCGCCAGACAGAGAGAAACAGAGAGATAGAAAGCAAGAAATCACCCTCCAGGGGGGATGGCTACGCTGCAATCCCTTCTCCTCCATTCTCCTCTCGGGATCTTGGGCACGCACGGACATGTGCCCAAGTGAATTTTAAGCCACCAGGTCCAGGACATGAACCGCGGTCGACTACGTGGGAGTCCAGCGACATAGCCATTACGCTAACTGCTGGTCCCTACTGGACATTTTCAATTTCTACAAAGGACAACAGAAACTTTGTCAGTTTACAATGAGGCTCCAGGCAAGGATCCAAAGGAGCATGACTTAAGGATGGCACAGAAGTTAGAAATTATAATAACATCATGAGACAAATGTGGAGTTAAACTAGCTCAACAATTCTTTTTAGTAAAAATGATTTTTCTTCCTTCGTTTTTAAACTACATAGTACTGAGATATTTTTGTAATTTGTAGCCTTGGCTGCTTTAATGATACATGTCTGATAGTCAAGCTACTATTTATCGATTTTGGGGGTTATTCTCAAAACAGTAACAGCAACCCAAGGAGGAAAGTAGACATGCTCTCACTGTTAGTATGCTATCACTAGCCATCTAATGGATATCTATTAATATTCATTTTCTTCATAAGTAAGGATCACTTACAGTTTTCAGCATTCCATACCCTTCAAGTTGCCCTGCTCGTCAGTGAACTAATTGCCCAAGAAGAAGAAATTCCTTTATTATGACAGATTCTCCTGTCTCTGTTTTTGTTTATTTATTATGAAACAGAAAGAAAGAGAAACAGAGAGAAAAAAAATTTTGACAGGGTGTCACCATGTGTGGATCTTCCTGCCTCAGCTTTCCAGCTGGTGGGGGCCATCAGTGTGCATCATCACACCTGTCCTGTTTTAGGTTGGGCTGGGAGCTGAACCTGGGCTCTGAGTAGCGGAGTCTTAGCAGTATGGGACGTATTGATAGAAACATCTTCTGTTCATTAGTTAAAGGACAAATGAAGCAAGAGTAGCAGACTTTTCTACAAGTACTCATGGTTGATAAGCAGCAAAAAAAAAACCCTAAAATGTTGACTATTACAAAACATGAGTAATAAAATGAGACCGAGAGTGCATATTGTGTGGGTATGGGTAACTTTTTAATCACTAGCAATTGAAAATGTGAAAGTTTTTTACTCAAACTAGTATACATGTTCTTAAATTTTAAAAAAGCATATAAATATCTTTATGTGAAATTGGAGACATTATGCATGTTACACACATATCTCTAAATTAGGTGAAACATACGTATGCCTAGTATGTATTATACACTTGTGTATGAATTATTCTTTCTCACACATACTTGAACATCACATATAAACAATAAATATGGGAACCAGCAGATGGCATAATGGCTGCCTTGCTAGACTCTCAAGTAGTCGACCATGGTTCGAGTCCCAGATCCAGAGGCTTAAACTCATGCCAGGCGCATGTGTATGCATGCCCAAGATCCTGAAAGGAGAATGGAGGAGAAGGGATTGTGGCATGGCCATCCCCCCTGGAGGGTGATTTCTCACTTTCTGTCTCTCTCTCTCTCTCTCTCTCTGTCTTTCTGGTGAGTGCATAAGCCCTATAGCAAAAACCTCTCCAAAAAACAAAACAGTTCAAAACAGTAAATGGAGACACCCATCTGTAAACACATGGAGAAAGATATGAAAGTATATACTTCAAACTATAAATTATTTTCTGGATATTAAAGTAATGGAGGTAGATTGAGGAGAACAGAGATAGGAGGGTTCTAGGACAGATTATATGTAGTGGTATTTTGACTTCACATGAAAAACATTGGCATTTTGTTATATGTTTATATGTGTGTGTATACCATATATGAAAACTTGCCTTAACAATATTTATATTTTTTATTTTATAATCCCTCTTTTACTAACTCATCATATAAACAAATATTAAATATATAAAATATGTATATAAAAGGTATTTTCCACAAAATTATTTATAATACAAAAATATATAAAAACATCTTAAAAATCATACAAGCTTCTTACTATGAGATACTAAGCTCTTAAAATGGTAGCTATGAAGAAATGACATGTAGGAAACTGAGATTAAGAAAAAACTTCAGAATGCAATTGTGTGTGTGTATAATGTATGAATATATTCTAAATAAATATATATATCATTATCTTTTTTTATAGAGAGATTTTTTGCTATAGGGCAAGTTACTCACCAGAGAGAAAGAGAGAGACAGAGAGACAGGAAGTGAGAAATCATCCTTCATGGATGATAGTCATACCACAATCCCTTCTCTTCAATTCTCCTCTCTGGATTTTGGGTACAGATGCACATGCACCTGCTGTGAGTTTTAAGTCACTTGAGTCTGGGACTTGAACCGTGGTCAACTTGGTGGGACTCCAGCAATGTAACCATTATGCCGTCTGCTGGTCCCGATACCATTATCTTAATCACGTAAAAATGCTGAAAGTTTTAAATATATATACCCAAATAATACTTATCTCTAGATGCATAATGTTTGGGATGGGTTTATGCATTCTTATTTATAATTTTCTGCGTTTTCTACAATGAGCTTAATTTAAAAATTTAAAAACATGCTGAAAAAGCATTAGAAATACAAGATTACATATTTGAATTAAAAGCAAGCAACCTTAAACTAATTAATAAATATATATATATATTAAACTTTGAAAATTCTCCTCCTGGGATCTTGGGCATGCACACATGCCTAGCGTGATTTTCAGGCCACAGGATCTGGGACTTAAACTGCATTGGGCCATGTGGGAGTCCAGTGATGTAACCACTATACCATTGGCTGGCCATATCACCAAAATGTTGGCAAGTCTGACCAGGGAAAAATGAAAGAGCCCATAAATGAACTACATTGGATATAAGAAGGAACATAACTTCAGACATGGAGATCTAAACAAATTATAAGATCATAGCATGAATAACTATAGAAACGCATTTGAAAACTTGGATAAAGGAATATTTTTTCTAAAAAAGAGAAATATTTCAAATTGGCCACAGAAGTAAAAATCTGAAAGACTAATAACCATAGAAAAAACAAAACTGTAATTTGATAACCTTCTTTTTAAAAAAAATCACTAGACTAATTTTTTAAAAATTATTTTCTGAAGACTTCCTTTATAACAGATAATTTCTCTCCTTTAAAAATTTCTCTTGGGACCAGCAATTAGCGTAATGGCTATGTTGCTGGACTCCCATGTAGTCGACTGTGGTTCGAGTTCCGTACCAGCGGCTTAAACTCACGCCGGGCGCGTGTGCATGCGTGCCCAAGATCCTGAGAGGAGAGTGGAGGAGAAGGGATTTCAACATGGGCATCCCCCCTGGGAGGTGATTTCTCGCTTTCTGTCTCTCCGTGTCTCTCTGTCTGGCGAGCGCACGCTCCCTATAGCAAAAACCTCTCAAAAAAGAAAAAAAAAAATTTCTCTCTTTCACTTAGAAAAATATGGGAATTTTCTAAGTCATTTTATGAAATTAGCATAACAATGAGTCCACAATCAATCTCTGACAGTATATACACAAAAACACTCTATGTCAATTCACTTGTGAATACAGCTTTTTCATAAAACGAAGATTTCAGCAATTCAAATTGAGAAGTACATTAAAGTAAAAAGATGTATCACTGTTAAGTAGAATTTATTCCAAGATGAACTATCCCAAGTATGGCTCAACCTTAGGAACTGAAATATCTTTTACTTGCTGAATGTTATCTACCACAAACCTGAATAAATAAGTTTCTTACAAATATTCAGGTAGCACGATTATTTCCTTTAAAATAAGCAGAACATAAAATTGCTTATTGTCATCACTGCCATCAATATTGTACTACAAGTAGTGGCCAACTGACATACAATGATAAAAGAAAAGGCAATCTGTAATTATTTCCAGATATTTTGATGATTTACCTAGAAACAATAAATTAATATGAGCCGCTTTATAGATTTAAACAGGAACTTCTCCACTTTGCACAACGAAATCTACAAACCCATCTGTAGAGGCACACACACTTTCTATTTTCTAACCTGTTCCAATGGGGGATGTGTCTCTGATCCTGCCAAAGATCAATCTCTCCTCTGAGTCTCATCAATGTTGGAATGAGGGGAACTGGCAGTTAGTGTAATGGCTATGTCGCTGGACTCCCACCTAGTCAACTGCAGTTTGCATCCCGGACCCAGTGGCTTAAAACTCACACCGGTCGCGTGTGCGTGCGTGCCCAAGATCCCGAGAGGAGAATGGAGGAGAAGGGATTGAGGCGTGACCATCCCCCCTGGGGGGTGATTTCTTGCTTTCTGTCTCTGTGTCTCTGTCTGTCTGGCGAGCGCACGTGCCCTATAGCAAAAACCTCTCAAAAAAAAAAAAGAATGTTGGAATGAGATGGTGAGTAATAGAAGAGAGAGAAACAAATCAATAAAATATTATCAATTACATTATCTAAAATAACTTGTGGTACCATAGAATGCGGATAGCATTTGAAATACAGTTATGTGCCACACATTTTGATCCACATTGGTAGTCCCAAAAACTATACCATGTAGCCTGGGTACATAGTAGGCTATACCATCTAGGTTCACGTAAGTACAGTCACTTCTTACTTAATGACTAAATTCCACTCCTATGACTGGGTCAATATGTGAATTGCTTGGTAAGTGAGTAGCTTAAAGTTAGATATCTTGTCACTGGGGTGCCATGGCACCAGAGGGTCTGTAATTTTCCTTAGATATCATGTGACACCACTCTAGAATACTGTAATTCTATTCATACATAACACACATTAGATAAGTGCTAGAAAATGACAAAATACCATAACTCAATCATATAAATCCAGCATAATTGACTATTTATTCTGAATATTACTAAGATTGTACAATAAAGCACTAATTTGTAAATGAAATATGTAATCTTGCATGATTATAAGTGCTTTGTGAGGTGAATACTAACTGACTGCAGGAACGAGGCAAAGACTGAGAAAGGGGATTCTCCTGCCCTAGAGAACTGGTCATAAATCCAAATCATCATTAAACAGGTAGGTTGGTAAGGGAGAAGTGATTATATATACCATGATTTTCTCACAATGATGAAATCTCCTAAGAACACATTTCTTAGAATGTATTACCCGTATGAAGTGATGAATGATTGTAATTAAGTACACTTATTGGTAAGAACTAGAAAGAATCACTAAAAGTTTAAAACAAACATACAAAATACTAAGCCGCAGGGAGCAGTACATGTAGATCACCTAGCACAGGGTCAGATGCTCTTAGCAATTGGGCCAATTTCTGTCCACTGTGTGTAACATGACTCTGGAGCAGTTAAGGGAATGCCAGAGAGTTACAGCTCTTCTAATTCCCACCCTCACGATGTGGGGCAGGCTATTTAAGCTCTGCTTCATATGTAGACTGGGAATCATCTGTCCCTTACTTTTATTATGAAAATTTAATCCAACAAAATAGAATGAGTAGAATATTAAGCTCACTGTCTGGCACTTTTGAGGTCCTCCGTAAAGGGACAAATTATTACTGATGGTAATAGGGATTGTGATGACTCTGGTGGAGGCAACAATAATAATGGCAGCTCACATTTGTTTGGGTAAAGATTATGCTAAGTCCTTTCCAAGTTTCATCTCATTTTATTGTTGAAATCACCGGAGAAGAAATGTACTTACTATAATGTATATAACTTCCTGAATTTACAGATGAGAGACTGAGTTCTACTGAGATTTTATAAATATAAGAGATCATAATCCAGCCAGTAATAGATTCTGAGGGCAGAGCTGGAATTGCACTGATTCCCAAGCCCTTACTCTTCATAATCATATTGCTTCTTTTGTTTTCCTTGAGTCAGGAGCCAGGAAAGTTGTCTTACCTGGTTATCCTGGAAGGCAAATTATACACATTCTTTTTTTTTTTTTTTTTGGAGAGGTTTTTGCTATAGGGCACGTGAGCTCACCAGACAGATAGAGAGAGACAGAAAATGAGAAATCATCCCCCAGGGGGATGGCCACTCCACAATCCCTTCTCCTCCATTCTCCTCTCGGGATCTTGGGCACGCACACACATGCGCCCGGCGTGAGTTTTAAGCCACCGGGTCCAGGACGCAAACCTCGGTCAACTACGTGGGAGTCCAGTGACATAGCCATTATGCTAACTGCTGGTCCCACCACATTCTCATCTTTGTTTCATGAGGACTACTTGTAGAGGTTTACTTTCAGAACCAGAATCTGAGGGTGGACCCCTGAATCTTTGGTTTTGCTTTTACCCTTTAAAAAAAAAAAGTTCTGTAAGTCAATCTAATATATCTTGACTTTGGAGAACCGCAGGCTAACTAATCAAATTATGTGGAAAGAATATGGTTAGATAGCACAAGACAAAGGAGAACTCTGAAAATATCCTCATGACCTGTGCACAGAAGTTCTTAAGCAGATGCATCTCCATCTTGTGATGCACCTCCTTCTTAGTTTCCTAGTTAAATATTAAAAACCTTCTCCTTCTTCCTGAGAGAATTAAAATTCCATTACCCCTTCTGGAACCTCCACACTTTAAGCTGTCCCATGACTGAACCAGCAGTTAGCGTAATGGCTTTGTCGCCGAACTCCCATGTAGTCGATCGCGGTTGGAGTACCGGACCTGGTGGCTTAAAACTCACGCTGGGCGCATGTGCGTGTGTGCCCAAGATCCTGAGAGGAGAATGGAGGAGAAGGGATTGCGGTATGGCCATCCCCCTTGGAGGGGGAGGTGATTTCTCACTATCTCTCTGTCTCTGTCTGGCTGGCAAGGGCACTATATAGCAAAAAAAAACTCTCAAAAAAAAAACCCCCAAAAAAAAAAAAAAAAAAAGGTCCCCTGACGACATGACAATAGTCACCAAACCCATTTGCCCTGAGCCATAAAGGTCATTAAGATTTCATTACGTTTAGGTAGGAATGGCAGTACCCTTAGGACTAACCTGCTTATTTGCTTCTGTAAAGTGCTTCTGCATGGTAAGCCCTTACCCCATACCCTTTCAAGCCCACCATGCTTTGTCCTTAGAATCACCAGGTCAACCCAGAAAAGAATGCGATTTTTGTCTTTAAAAGCACCCTTAACCTTTCACTGGGGCTGCAGGGTTTCTGAGAGAGGGTATGCTGCCTACTTAATCAATAAAACCCCAATAATTTGGGTGTCTGGATGTCCTCTTATTTTTTGCTGATCAGACTTTGACAGTTCAAATACTTCCCTATAGAAAGCCTGCCAGGTATATTCTTCTACTTTCTTTACTCTGACTGTAGCTATTCGGGATAATATTTATGTTTGAGAATGCCATTGAAACAGACCATCTATAATTCACAACAGAGAGCCCCTCCTGTAACTTCATTGCATATAAGGTAAAACAGAAAGGTTACCTTGGCAACTACCATCTTCCTTGGAGAATTAGAATTTGCGGGGGAAACTAAAATTCTTCAATTCATCCTTTTGGGATAAAAAACAAAACAGAGGACAAAAGTCTGCTCACTGCCACTGTCTTTATCACACTCTGGACCCCGCATCAACTTGGACTTGAAAGTTGTTGATTTAACTTACATTCTTCCTTTTCAAACATGCATAAAGAAGGGTCAGCAGGCAATGTGCGTTTTTCTCTCTCCCTCCAAAGTTTCCTGTTTGTGAACTTCCCACAGATGTTTTTTGTTTGCAGCAGCAATGTACCAACAACTTACTTCTAACAAAAAGCTAACAGCTTGCCTAATGGCAATGAACTCTGGTGGAAACTCTCCAGCTAGTCAAGGAAGAATGTTATTGTAAACATTTATTCATTAGGCAGTAGGTCTCTTTAATCCCCTACCCCAGCCAGCCTCAGTAAAACCCCCATGCTGACCTTCAACCAACCTGCTAGGACTTCAAAAGGAGCATGCTGAGGAAGCCTTAGGCTCTGGAGGGTACAACCCCTTTCCCTCAGTTGGGGGCTGTCTGCCATTGTGTCTTAGAGAAAATGGAGCTCATGCTCATAGGGCTTAGAGGGGGCCCTTGGACCAAGAAGTGGGCTGAGGTTCTCTTCAAGAACAGATTGAGGCAGCACATCTGGGTGGAGTGGGATACTTGAAGGCAGGGCTGCCTAATTTGGTAAATAAAAATATAAAATATCCAGTTAAATTTGAATATCAAATGAACTCCATTCGTGTGTGCGTACGTATGTTTCTATGTAACCTTTGAGATATACATTTGTTGTTTATCGGAAATTCAAGTTTAACTGGGTGTCCTGTATTTTTTCCTACATGCTCTTTTGGCGGTGCTCTCTTTGATGGATTATGGGCCTCTTCTGGCTTATTTCTTTCAGGGATCTTTGTTTCTCCTTGCAGCCTGGCCTGTTGGGATATGCTTTTGGTAACTTCGAAAATGAAATATCCTTTCCATCACTCCTTTCTCCCGAGGGTATCCAGGTGTATAGATTCAGTGAAATCTTTCATTTCACATTCTGGCAGTGAATCCTCAGCTTGGAGCCAGATTCTCCCAATGGGCAAGTTCCTCTGTGGGAAAGTACAAGGCAACTTTTTGGTTGTATTAACACTTTCAAGCTCCAGAATTCTGTTTAGTAGGAAATTTAAGACGGGGTGTTCCAAGAGGCAAACAGCTTCATCTGAATGCCTCAGTCAGGAAGTGTCCACACAGACAACACCCCCACCCCAACACCTTAGATAATCACTGATAATGTATGAATGTCTGTCTTGTACAAATCCGATCAAGGATGGCCAAACCCATCATTGGTGTCATCTTATTGCCAGCAACAATACCAGCATGCCTACTGGTGGTCTCGCAAGTCTTTCAGGGAGTTGGGCCAAACACTCTGTTCTGTAGGCTCAGACCTTATTTTCCAGAGTCAGAAATAGACTGTCTTTTCTCTATATTCCCAGAGAGCTCTGTTTGCATCTGCTATGACCACACTCTTCGTTCATTATTTGTTGACATAAAACTGCCTCCCACACTTGATTTTAAACTCTTAGAGAGTAAGAAACTGGCCCGTGTCCCTCAAAAAATCCCAGTAGAACATACTGCATGCAGCATGCTTGATAGAAGTTCACTCAGCTTGGGATTCTCCTCGTGCTCCTCTCTTTTCTGAACTCCTCACCTCTAGGACCTGGATCAAAGACAGCTTACTTCAGTAAGTGTCTTTACTAACTGTCTCTCTGACCTCACTAAATACTTTGGAGGCCTTTTATTACAGCATCACATTTCAGGTTTTATGAAATTTACATTAATTACTGTATTTCTTTACGGCATACACAGTGGACTTTGAGAGCATGCATATACTGCATATTAGTCCAGTCAAAGATATTACCATACACATTATTATCATCAAATAGTTTTACATATTTTTGTCCTTTAAATATTTTACTTTTTTCCCCCTTGATTCCCTCCCTCCTGTGCTCCCCTCCACTGTCCACCTTCCTCCCAAACTGTTTCTACTGTCCTCAATTGCTCTCCCTGCTTTTATACCTTCCAATCTTTCAGTTTCTGCTATAAAGTGCCAGCATTCAGTATATAGTATGTGGAAATGTACAGTGCTTCTCTTTCATAATCTGGCTTGCTTCACTTAGCATTAAATCTTCCATATTCATCCACTTTCTATCAATTTCCATGGCTTTATTGTTTTTGATGGCTGAGTTGTATTCCACAGAGTATATGTGCCACACTTTTCCCATCCATTCATCAGTTTGTGGACATTTTCAATCCATTCCCCTGTTTTTGGATATTTGGGTTGATTCTATGTCTTAGCGATTGTGACTAATGCTGCAATGAATGTGGATGTGCAAGTGTTTTTCTGAATGAATGTTTGCCTATCCTTTGGGGAGATGGAACTGCAGGATTATATGGTAATTCTATTTGTAGGTGTTTGAGAAACCTCCATATTTTTCTCCATAGTGGACATTCCATTTAAAATAATTTATGTAGATACATGTTTCCTTTCTACAAAATAAGATCCTTGAGAACAAACACTGTTCTTAACAAAGCCAAATGAAAAGTGAGAAAGCATCCCCCCCTGCAAGGGGAATGGCTATGTCACAATCGCTACTCTTCCATTGCCTCTTGGGATTTTGGGCACATACGCATGCATGGCTGGCATGTTTTCAAACAACTGGGTCCAAGATGCAAATTGTGTAGTCAGCCATGTGGGGTCCAGCCACTGTAACTACCAGGCCACTGGATGACCCTTAACTGGCACTTTAAAATTATGTTGACTGTATGAATGGAGCGCTGAAAGAAAGATCAAATGAACAAAGTCCTTGTACATTATTTCTTATACATTTACGGTACCATTAGGGAAGCTATACCATATAGCAGATTAGGAACATGGCTCTGGATTCTGCTTGAATTCAAGTACCAGCTTCTCTACTTAGAAGGTATATAATTTTGGGAAAACTATCCATTTGCTCTGCATTTTTATATTCTCTAAAATGGAGAAAATGATCATCAAGCCCCAGGATTCTATTTAGTAGGAAATTTAAGACAGGGGTGTTCCAAGAGGCAAATGGCTTCATCTGAATGCCTCAGTCAGGAAGTGTCCACACAGACAACTCCCTCACCCCAATGCCTTAGATAATCACTGATTGTGTATGAATGGCTGTCTTGTACATAAAGTGAAGATTCTAACTTTTCAAGGGCAAAAGAACTCCCTAGGGGCATCTTTAAAATGCAGACTCCTGAGGTGGGGGTGGGGGTTTTATACTTATATCTTTAACAAGCCTCAAAGTTGATGGTGATATAATTTTCAGATCATTCTAATCTTCATTGTGTTTCAAGACGTTCCAACTCTAATGTTTCATGACAATGATTCTAGATGTCAACAGAGTAGTGAGATTCTGTTTCAAGGTTTAACTACTCATTTGGTCACAAGGATATCAGTTTTCATTTATCCTGAAGTGTTTTATTTTCTGTGGGGATTACTTCTGCTTTAAAATTACTTATGTTTTAAAAGGATTTAAAAGGTTTTTAAATCCTTTTCTTCCAGATTGCTATATGGTGGTCAATGAAAGGTGGGCAGTGATGGGAAGAGAGACTGTGATATAAGTGTTTGATAATGAAAATATTACCACTATTCAAGTAAGTTAGTGTGAAACTGGGGTGGAAGTGAGACCTAGGGAAATTGAGACTTGGGGTTGAGCCAGATTAAAAGGACGCTCAGGACCAGCAGTTAGCATAATGGCTAAGTCGCTGGACTCCCACGTAGTCGACCGCAGTTCGAGTCCCAGACCCAGTGGCTTAAAACTCATGCCGGGCGCGTGTGCATGCGTGCCCAAGATCCCAAGAGGAGAATGGAGGAGAAGGGATTGCGGTGTGGCCATCCCCCCTGGGGGTGATTTCTTGCTTTCTGTCTCTCTGTCTCTCTCTGTCTGTCTGGCGAGTGCACGCGCCCTATAGCAAAAACCTCTCTCCAAAAAAAAAAAAAGAAAAGGATGCTCACAGGAAATAGTTGTAGACCTATTTCCTCTACATTCTTAGCAAGAGTTACTTAAAAGGAACCAGCATGTAGATCACTAAGAGAGATGTCAATCCACATGACCTAGAGATTGGTTCCCCATTTATTTTTTGGTTCATTTTTATGAAAAAAATATAAGGAAAGGTTTTTCACCGTTTTTCATTCCATATTCTAAATGTCTAGTATAATGCGTTGCAAATAAATAGATGCTAATTAAAATTTTATGGAGGCCAGATGTGGTGGTGCAGTTGTAACACAATGCTTGCCAATGCTGAAATAACATGGGGCAGTCCTAGTCCCAGTGTCTCCCAGTACATGCCAAGTAAGAGCACATGATAGTGATCCTGGCTGGCTGAGGCTGAAGGCAGACCATGGCTGGAAGACCTTATTGGGGTGTCTGTCTGTCTGTCTTGCTCTCCCTTCTCTTTTGCTCTTTCTAAAGAAGTAAATAAAATTTTAAAATGTATGAGATGGAAAAGTGGTATTTTCTTTAAATTAAAGAAATAACTTAAAAATAAAATATAAATTTTCATATTCAGTAGTCTCTTAGGCAGCAATTTCAGAAAGTGTCCTGTGTCTTAATTGTCAAATTAATATATTACAAATCTTTACAATGTCTAAAAGTAAATTTGTTCATCTCTTTATATATTCCACTTATTGTATCCAACTAGCAAGAGGGCTACAAGGACAAAACAGACACTGCACTCTGGGTACATGAGATCAGATATGTGATTAAATATACATCAGATCTGAGAAATTACACAAAATATTTGGTAAAGGTAACATTTTGTTTTATTTAGAAATATATAATAGAGCCCTTCAAACATGCCTTTCATTCCCGCCAAGGGAGGAAAATGAAAAATTTCTTCCAGGTATTTATAATCCAACAGAGAAACCTTGGATCTAAAAGGTAAACCAAAACTCACTTCCTGGAAAATAGCTCAATTTTCTTTCCCATCTCTATTTTTCCTGTCTCAACACCCAAATACCAAAATCACCCGAAGCCCACTCTTCATCAAATCAAGCATATTTTTTACTATTAAGCAATTATCATACTCAGAAAGCAAATTCAACTCAAAGTATCTGAGAAGTAAAGGAATTTTTCATATGATTAAATGTCGATAAAAATTTCTTATGATAAATGTTGAAAATCCTGTTTGGAAGTGTTGGCCTAGCCTAGACCCAGCTGCCTGACCTGTCTCCTTCCCATGACCAGAGTCCAAATGTCCTGAATAGGGGCAGAACTTCCTGTTCACAATTAGATGCTGGTTGATTTTCAAAATTGCTGCTTCTAGAAAAATGTGATAACCAGCTGGGACACTGACAAGAATGGAACACAGATCAGCCTCAAAAATACAGAAGTCTGACCAGGCATTGGCTAGATCATTTCTTTGAATGTTCTGAACAAATGGTTTTGACTGATTATTCAGTACCAGCTATGCTTCCCTTTCCTCCTTCATTTAGCATTTTTAAAAAGGTAAAATGTACAATGAGAGTTGTTTGAGTTTTGCAAGTAATGCTAGGGCCAGTTAAAACTGAGATAATACTCCAAATGGTCATTTTCTTCATATTATATCTGTGTGGCTACTAGTTCTGAACAGAAGTAGAATAGCCTGTTTTTTTTTTAAATAATTCTTTATTTAATTTTATTTATTCATTCATTCATTTTAATTTGACCAGATACCCAAGAGAGAGAGAGAAAGAGAGGAAGTGAGAAAGCAAGTCACCAAGTCTGGGACTTGAAACGTGGTTGGTCATGTGGTTGTGTCCAGTGCCTTAACCACCATGCCACCTGCTGGTTCCTAGAATAGCCTTTTAAGGGATGTTTGAGAAATGTGTGGTGTTTAAGTTATACAATGATTTAGGGTAACCCCTTGCATTCAAGGAGGCTGGGAATGTTAGATCTTGCTAATTTGACAATTTGGCATAAGGGAAAAAATGTTCCAAGATTTTCATAATTTTTCAATTTTCCAAAGGACAGTTCTTTAGCTAAAAAAAACTATTTATAATGAACTTAACATGAATCTTTGGTTTCACATAAATTTAAAGATTTATTTTGTTTTACTATGCAAATCAAGGAAAGATTATTATTCATAACTTTTTACTTTCTCTAGAACATTACCAAGGACCATTCACCATTTTAGAAAAATAATAACCTTCAACAAGTGCTCATGGTATTTGATTCATCAACACGAATTCTCTGTTATATTCAGGTAATATAATGTACAGGAGCAAGTGGGCAAGCATCCAAGTATTTCCTTATTTCTTCTAGTGAAAATAGATCTGAAGATTTACATATTAAAACAAAGTTTTAGTAAAATGCAATTAACTACAATTTTTTAATATTGTTCAGTAGTTAAGACATTTTAACTTTTTTACTATTGTGTGTTTTTTTTTTTTTTTGGAGGGGTTTTTTGCTATAGGGCACGTGCCCTTGCCAGATAGACAGAGAGAGACAGAGAGATAGAAAGCGAGAAATCACCCTCTGGGGGATGGCCACACTGCAATCCCTTCTCCTCCATTCTCCTCTTGGGATTTTGGGCATGTACGCACACATACCCGGCGTGAGTTTAAGCCACCGGGTCTGGGACTCAAACCACGGTCGACTACATGGAAATCCAGTGACATAGCCATTACGCTAACTGCTGGTCCTACTCCTTTCTTTAATTTGTTTAGGGAAAAATATAATAAAGTACACAGCAAACATCTGTGTAACTGTCATTTAGGTGATATTGCCAGCACCACATCCTCTAGGCCCTTCTCAAACATGCTATCCTTCTTCTATTTAAAAGTAACTACTATCTTGATGTTTATTAAAACCCCTTTGCAACTTTACAACCTAAGAATACCTTTCTAAACATCAGAATTCATTTGTCTTTTTTTCTCTTTCTAACTTCATATAAATGATACTACAATATATACGCATATAGTGTCTGATTTCTTTTGCTGAACATTATGTTAATGAAATTCATTTATATGGTTGGGTCTAGCCAGTGTTCAAGTCTTTTCTTTATTGTAATGTTTCATTGTATGAATATATCACAATTTATTTTTCTGTTCTACTGTTGATGGACATTGGGCTATTTCTATATTTTGGTCATTATAAATGATGCTTTGAACACTTCTATATAATCCTCTTACTATGCATGTGCTTGCATTTCTATTTAGTGTATTTAGGGTTGCCACATAAAATATAGGACTTCCAGTTAAATTTTAATGTCAGACAAACAATGAATAGTTTTATTGTTAAGTATGTCCCAAATATTGTATGGAACATACGTATACTAAAGAGTTACTTGTTTTTAAATTTAACTGGCATCCTGTATTTTTTTATTTGCTGAATCTGGCAACTCCAAGTATAAATGTAGGAGTAAGAATTGCTGCATTATATAAAATTTGTATTTTTAACTTTACTAGACAATGATAAACTGTTTTACTAAGGGACTAAATTACATTCCCTCTAACAGTATATGAGTTTTTTGGTTTCTTTTTTAGAAATGTTTGCTATAGGGTGCATGTGCTCGCCAGAAAGAGAGAGACAGAAGACAGAAAGCAAGAAATCACCCCCTAGAGGGATGGTCATGCCACAATCCATTTTCCTCATTCTTCTCTTGGGATCTTGGGGATGCAGGCACATACGCCTGGCATGAGTTTAATTCACCGGATCTGAGACCCAAAACCATAGTCGACTATATGAGAGCCCAGCGATGTAACCATTTCACCATCTGCTGGTCCCAACATTTTATAAAATCATAAATGACAAGGACCATCAGATGGCATAATGGTTACATTGCTGGATTCGCAATTAGTTGGCCACAGTCAAGTTCTAGATCCAGCATTTAAAATTCACACCAGGCATGTGTATGTATGTGCCCAAGATCCAGAGAGGAAAATGGAGGCTACAGGACAGTGGCATGACCATCCCACCTGGGGGGTGATTTCTTGCTTTCTTTCTCTCTCTCTTCCTGTATCTCGAGGAAGTACATGCACCCTAGAGTAAAAATCTAAGTGTAATGGCTATATCAAAAACCTCTCAATAATAATAATAAATTATATACACATATATGTATGGGTCACTTTCTGGACTTCTTTTTATCCTATTGGACAATTAGCCTATTCTGGTGCCAATACCACACTGTAATAATTTCATAATAATTTGATTTATGGTAAAGCAAGTTCTACCACTTATTTTCTTTAAAAATATCTCTGCTGTTCTTGGACACTTGAACTTCAACACAAATTTTTAAAAACTTACAAAGTTTTAACCAAAAACTGTTGGTATATTTATTTGTTTTGAATTTATAGAAAAAATTTTGAACAAATAATCATCCTTATAATAGTCATGTACTCCATGAACACTGTTTAAACTGTTAGTCTTATTTAAAAAAAAAAAAAGAAAAGAAAAACAAACTCATGTTGTCCTTTAACATTTATATTACATTTATTTCAAAGTCCCACGTGGAGAGGAATGAGCAGCTTGGGCGCAGGCTAGAATTCGAGTACTGTGACTTGCAGGGTACATAGTGAACCAGAGCAGATGATGGAGGGGCAAACATGGGCTGTAGAAAATTCTCATTCTTTTTTTTTAATTAATTAATTTATTATCATCAGAATCTTGTTTATATTACATTGAATCACATATAACTTTACAGTGTATCACATTCCAGAAAATCCTCATTCTGAGTATAGTCTCACAGACACAGTGGAGAGGACAGTAGAAAATGAGAAGATTAATGCAGAAAAGTCATCAAAACAGAAGGTGGATCTACAGTCTGTACCAACTCGTGCCTACCTGGATCAGTTTGCCTATCTTATTACAGGAACTTGTTGTACTTACAAACAAAAGAAAGGAAGAAGGGTATTTTTATTGCCAGAAGTTACATGTGCTTGCCAGAGAGATAGAGAGAAACAGAAAACATCCACCAATGGGGTACAGTCCTACTGCAGTTTGACCACCAAATCCCATTGAATTTCTAGCATCTTATCTTTTAAAAAACAAGGCACCATGTGAATCAACAGCCCTCAGAATGGAGAAATGTTTTTATAAACTGTGCATCAGAATACACAAGGAACTCAAGCAGCTATCCCCAAAAAAGATGATTAACCCTATTAAAAGATGGGAGAATGAGTTGAGAAAAACATTTTCTAACGAAGACATAAGAATAGTCAAAAGGCCCATGAAAAAATGCTCATCATCCCTCATTGTAAGGGAGATGCAGATCAAAACCACAATGACAGACCACCTAACCCCAGTCAGAATGACTAAGATTAAAATAATAATAATAATAATAATAATAATAAGTGCTGGCGGGAGTGTGGTGAAAGGAAACTCTCCTACACTGCTGGTGGGAATATATATTGGTCCAGCCACTCTGGAGAACAATTTGGAGATTCCTCAAAGAGAACTACCATATGATCCAGCAATCCCACTTCTTGGTATCTACCCAAAGGATAGAAGAATTCTTAATCGGAAAAGTACTTGCATACCCATGTTTATTGCGGCATTATTCACAATTGCTAAGACACTGAAGTAACCCAAATGCCCATGAAAAGATGAATGGATTGAAAAATTGTGGCACATATACTCTATGGAATACTACTCAGCCATAAGAAAAACAACAAGACCCTGGCTTTTGACAGAAAATGGACAAATATGGAAGATTTATTGCTGAGTGAAGCAAGTCAAGTGATGAAGGAGAGACATTGTATGTCTCCATTTAATATATACCAAGTGTCTGCATTCTATGGCCGAAATTGAATGTATAAAAGTTATAGAAACTAAGTAAATGGTTGTGAATACCAGATACAGTATGGGAAGAGGGCAGGTGAAGGAGTCGGGTCTGAAGAGGATATTAAAGAGAAAAATCGAGAGGCAAGGCATTTATGGGACAAAGAAATGGATTATTATCTATTGAAGATAACTTTCTAGTATGGTGAACTGGACTGGTGAGAGATGTACACATGTTGGAATATTCACTTTGTAAACTAAGTAACGTGATTGAATGTATAAAAGAAATAGAAACAAAAAGAAATTTTAAAAAGGCACAGTTTGAAGATTAAAACTGACTTACTGGGAAGAAAAGAAAACCTTGATTACTACATTAGATTTATATGATTAAGAGGCAGCTTTAATTGCCATGATTCCTCTGCCCCCTGACCCTTTTCAGAAGTATAAGAACCTTCAAAACAGTAGAACTTGTTTCCAGAGTTTCAGAAAAGAACCTCTTTCGCTTATTTTAATTTAATCACCACACTTATTTAATGAGAGTATTTTGGGCAATTTTTTCTCAGATTGTATTTAACTTTGTTTTTAAAATAATCTTCAAAATAAATAGTTAAAATGCCATTTAAAAAAAAAGTCCTGTATGGATAATTCCAACATACTATCTCCTGATTTTATTGTCTTTTTCTATTTTGACCATCCCTGACATTTTCTTGCTCCTTTATGTGTCTCAACACTTCACATGTTAAAAGTTAGAGAAATGGAAGTACATAACATTAATCCCTAGAAAAGGCCATGTCATTTTTGACAGGCTGCCAGTGAAGGGGACTAAGAAATCAATCTGTAAAACTGGATCTAACTTCTTGACACTTTAATTAAGTGCAACTCACCACTGATTCAGATGTTCTATGAGAAGGATTAGGACTTTTCCTTCATCAAGATTTAGGATCTGCCCTGTATCAGATTCTAAGGATTTTTTCATGCTTTACCCTTGAAACACCACTTTTTGGAGAGAGCTTACTGTTTTATAGCCTGGCTATCAACTTTTTGGGTTACAGGAGAATTCTCTTTTTTCTTCAGTTGCAATTTCAGCTTTCTGTACACATCAGAATCTCTCTAACATTTATCCTGATCTCAATTTTTGAAGAATAGCTGCAATAGAGTCAGTTCAATGTACTTCAACAGGAAATTTAATTCCCTGATCTTCCTCCAGACTATAGAAGGCAACTTCAGTACACTTAATGAAACTATATTTTTCACATTTATCCTCTATTTGTTGCAGCTATATAGATAATTATTATTTATATTGAACTTATATCCAGTAACATTGCTAAATTTATGTATTAATTATAATAGTTTTTCTATAGATTCTTTTGAATTGTTTACAAGAAAGCTTTCAAAGAAGTCCATAACCTCATCTCAGCATGTTCTGTTGTTTAAGTATATAATTACTGAAACAGATGGCCTGAATTCAAGTCCAAAATCTGCCACTTGCTAGCATTAGGCAAGCTTTATTTTATTGTTGTTGTTTTGTTTCTGTGTTTTTCTTAGGGGGTCTCAATTTCCCTACCTATAAAATAAATGTAACACCTACCTCCTAGATTTGTTGTGTGAATAACAAGAATTAATGTATGCACAGTACTTATAACAGTGTCTGGGACATAATAAGTCAGTGTTTTCTGCCTCAGTCTTCTGTCCCAGAATCTTTTTTTTATTTATTTAATTTTATTTACTTTTTTTTTTTTTTGGAGAGGTTTTCACTATAGGGCGCGTGCGCTCGCCAGACAGACAGAGACATAGAGACAGAAAGCGAGAAATCACCCCCCAGGGGGGATGGTCACGCCGCAATCCCTTCTCCTCCATTCTCCTCTCGGGATCTTGGGCACGCACGCACACGCACCCGGCGTGAGATTTAAGCCACCGGGTCCGAGACGCGAACCGCGGTCGACTACGTGAGAGTCCAGCGACACAGTCATTACGCTAACTGCTGGTTCCCTAATTTTATTTACTTACTCATTTATTTTAATTTGACCAGAGAGAGACCCAGAGAAAGAGAGAGAGGGAAAGTGAAAAAGAAAGCCACTAGGTCTGGGACTCGAACCGTGGCCGGCCATGTGGGAGTGTCCAGCACCTTGACCACCACGCCACCTGCTGGTCCTTTTTTTTTTAATTACGTATTTAATTTTATTTATTCACTCATTTATTTTACTGTTCCAGAATCTTTACAGGCCACTTTCCACATTGCTGCCTATGGTCTAGCCTTGGCAAAGGTCCTTCCCACTAGTTGGCACACACTTCCACTCTCTTTGCCTGGCTAACTCCCTTTTCACTCTTTAACTATCAGTTTATAGACTGGCTTTAGAGAAAGGCCTTCCCTAGGCCCCTACTAGTTTAAATGATATTTCATGCATATTGGAAAATGCAACTTTTCCTTAAGACAGTTTAACTTCCCTGCAGGAATAGTATTGTGGTGAGCACACATATTCAATAACTACTTTATGAATGATGGCCTTGGAGCTGTGCATTATGATACATGTGACAATCTTGTCTTCCTTTGCCAATCCTCAGGTCAGGTCAGGTTCCCCTTATTTATACTCACATAACCCCCCCTGTACTACTTTTCCATAATACCACATTGTAACTGCTCAGATACAATTCCCCACTAGACTATACATAGGAAGGAAGAGCACAAAGACACGAAGTAGGTGCTCAATAGATACTTTTGAATGAATGAAGGTACAAATGAATTTTAAATTCTCATAGGGAAAACAAGATGGGATAAAGAGGACTTCCCTAGAGTCAAGGGACAATTGTATTGCACCATCCAGTCAGACTAACTACTTTCTTGAAGATCAAAAGCCATTTTTTTAGAGGTTTTTGCTATAGGGCATGTGCGCTCACTAGAAAGAGAGAGATAGAGAGACAGAAAGCGAGAAATCACCCCCTCCCCCAAGGGGGATGGCCATGCTGCAATCCCTTCTCCTCCATTCTCCTCTCAGGATCTTGGGCACGCATGCACACGTGCCCAGCGTGAGTTTAAGCAACCGGGTCCAGGACTCAAACCACGGTTAACTACATGGGAGTCCAGCAACATAGCCATTATACAAACTGCTGGTCCCAAAAGCCATTGTTTTAAGATAGGCCAGAATCCTTTTTTTAGAGAGGTTTTTTTCCTTTCTCTGAGTGTTTCCTTTTTGTTTCTCTTCTTGAGAGTAGACCAAAATGGCATAATGCCTCAAGACACATCTTGTTCTTTCAAAAATACTCATATCTATAGCTCATGCTGCCATTGACCTTAATTACTCAAAAAATGTGAGTGGGAACTTCTGTAATCAAAAGGAATTATTTCTTTAGATGGGTTATATGATCTAGGAAAATTAATGTCAGTCGTTCTCATTTCCAAATCTGTCAAAGTCAATAATGCACAGAGCCACAGTTGATGAAACATATTCTTCTTTTGCTAAAATAGAAGATAGATATTTTAGTTTTAGATGAATCAAGAATATTACTAATCAGCCCATCTAACTCTGCTTGTATGAAAGGGCAAAATAAAAAAAAAAAAAGTGGCTTTATCTGACAAAAAAAAATAATCAACCTTGATTAGGTGTTGTTAAAGTCAGAATATCATCACAATGGTTTTCAATGATTAACAATAATAACAGTTCACCTGCATTAAATTCAGAGTATGTACCAGGCACTAAACTATGTGTCCATAGGCATTAGCTCATTTAATCGTCACAACCACCTCACTAGGTGAATACAATTCTTCCAATTTGGCAGATGAAGAAAACAAGGCAAAGAGATGTTAGAGTTAATTTTTCTCAGATGGTACAGCTGCAAATGGTGCTACTGAGATTTAAACCTGAGGTCTCAAATTTCCCTTTTCTCAAAGGCAGCAGTGACAATCCAACCAAAGTTTCCTGGATAGTTTACAATCATTCTTGGGGATGAGGAAGCAGTTGGGAAGAGCTGCAGTTATCACAACCACCAAGTCACCTACGCTTTGGTCAGTGTAGTGACTTCAAAATACATCTATTGCTGTCTGTATCCTTATGATAGCTCCATAGTTGACACAAACAGATTTCAAAGGAGTCACAAAGGATTAGATCAAGCAAGGCTTTTCCACCAATGATTTCGTTGCGCAGAGAGAAATAAATGAAATGGAATTACTTCTTTCTTCATTGAACAATAGCTTCTGAGGTTCTAGAAGCTCCCACTCTTCTCCCAGGCAAGGAGTCCTAAAGCCAATCAACGACTATCCCTGTTAGTGGGCACCTGAAACCTAATCATTCTCATTTTTGTAAATGAAGCAGCAGTAAATCATCATTCATAAAGGCTTTACCTTGGGGTTGGCATAGAGCCAAATAGCTCACAGACATTAACAGGAAACGTCCTTCAGCAGCCTTATGACATTATGTCAATCTTAAGTCAGAGGCACTCTGGTTCACCAAACCACCTTGTCCTCCTGGTCATCTCTTTTTCTCATCTTGATCACAGACCTTGATTGGAGTTAGGACCATATAACTGAGCTCTGATTAGTAGGATACAGCAAAAGCATATGTGCTGTGTTGGGAATCATTTTTCCTAGACTTGGTAGTATCCCAGAATTTTGGGTTACCATTTTCCTGACTGGAATACTATTGCTATCCCATTATACAGATGAAGATGAAGTCAAATGATTTGCCCAAATTCTCTTGGCTAGTGAATTGTATGGAACTCAAACCCATGCCTGTCTGATTCAAAGCCTTATCCTCCCACCATTTTGACCCTTATATTGTAGACTGCTGTCTTAGAAAATGAAACCACACCAACTCAGCATGATCACAAATGCTAGAGCCCTCCTACTGCCTCAATGGCAAACAGCAGAAAATATTGCCTCTGTTCCACACACACAAAGAACAGAACTTTTTTCTTTGTCTAAAAGTGCATTTCAGTCTGCTTCAACATTTGTACTAAATTAAGCTATTAGACTCTATTAAACTGTATCTTTGGTTAATTACAAATACTGTAAGAGGGTAATTTTTTTTCCAGATAAAGCAAGACTAAATTTTTTTTATAAAACTTGTACGTGCTGTCATAAAGTGCAGCTGGAGTTTATTTGCATAATATTAGGTTTCTCAAAGTTTAGCACAATAATTAGATACTGCTGTCATGATGAGAGTTTGGAGCTCTGCCGGGCATGCTTTTGCAATGTTGCTGCCATTTCAAACTTTACCCTCTTTTCTAGAAGCTTCACATATTTTCCTTTTGTGCCAATGGGAAAAAAAATAAACTGTAGAAAAATATAACCATCATTCAAACTTAGATAAAAGAGATCTGCACTGAGATATGTTGTTAACAGTAGATATTTATGTTTAGGAGAGTTGAGAAGATGTTTCACCTGGAGAAGGTGGATCGTTGATGCCTTCCTCCTCATTTTCTTTGGTTTTAGGATGTTATGCTCAGTGTTGTGGAACTCATTTCTCCTCCCTATCCCACCAATTTATTTAGTGACACTGACAAAATTCCTCAACTTTCTGAGATTTAAATGAATGCCTTTTAGAGATGATCTCACAGATCAGGTGTCAGCAAACTTTTATTTTCACCCTTTCCTAAAGGGTGACTTCTTTCATAAAGATTCTGACTTCTGCTATATATGGTCACCTAATAAATAAGAATAGCATTTAATAACTTATTTATTCATTTACTCATGCAAGGAATATTTATTGAGGATTACTTTGTCAGGCAAGGTTCAAGGCACTAAAGATGAAGCAGCAAATCATACAGGTAAGGACCTGGTCTGTGAAATTTCTTTTATGACAAAAAGACAAATAATAAATAGGCAAAGAAATATTTTCAGATAATAATAAGTTCTTCGAATATATGGAATCTAAATGTGTGATGGGGAATGTCTTAGGCCTGTAGGAAAATGTATGTAGTATTTGGGATGAGTTCAAGACTGTGACTTACAAGAGAGGTTGTGTAACTCTGTACTGGTGAGCTATAAAATAATATCTTGAACCCTCTGTATAACACCATGAGTGGCATTACTACTCTTTTTTGTTGTTGTTTTGAAAAGGAAATCAACGTACAGAAAAACAGATCATTTGCTTCCAATTTATAGCTCTTAACAAGAGAGCTGGAATCCAAGTCCAATCATCTCCAAGGGCTGAGAGCTTTCATTTTCTCCTTGGGAGCTCTGCCAAGAGACTCCCATTTGTGCCCCTTTTGGTTACCAATAAATTCTAGGACATCAGGACTGGAAAGAAACTCAGCGACCTCTTCATTCATTCACCTTTTTTTCAGACATTATTTATTTTTCTAACACATACTTAGTGAGCATCTATTCTGTACTCAGGCACATTTGAGGATATGAGGATAGACCAGTAAAGGTCCTGACCAGTGATAGGCTGGTAAATCTTGAAAACTGGCTCTGCAGCAGTGAAGGAGCCCTGATGTGTACTATTTGCTCATTTCTGTAGTGCAAGTATTTCTACTGTGTCTGATTCACACTGCCAAATCATAAATCAGCTTGCAAAATTCCTGAAAATTGGCCTGTCCTCTATTATAGTGGGTAGTATGTTGACTTGCAGTGCTGGAAACCATGTGGCCAACTGGTTTGAATTCTTGCCTAGTGGAGATGAAACATGCTAGATACATACATGCCCAGAATCCTGGTGAACTGGAGGCCTGAGGGAAAGGGATCACAGTTGGGAGGTGTCTTTCTCTCTTTCACATGTACATTTACATGAAAAAAATTTCTTTTTTTTTTTTTTTTTTTGGTGGGGAGAGGATTTTGCTATAGGGTACATGCATTCACCAGAAAAACAGAGAGACAGAAAGTGAGAAATCACCCCCCCACCCACCCAGGGCGGATGGCCACACACAATCCCTTCTCCTCCATTCTCCTCTCTGAATCTTGGGCATGCATGCACACGCACCCAGCATCAGTTTAAGCCATTGCCTCCAGAACTCAAACTGCAGTCAACTACATTTGCTGGAGTCCAGCAACATAGCTATTACGCCAACTTCTGGTCCTGAAAAAAACATACCTGGGGACCAGCAAATGCCGTAATGATTGTGTCACTGAACCCCCACATAGTCAAAGGTGGTTTGAGTTCTGGGCACGGGGCTTAAAACTCATGCTGAGGGGCCAGCAGATGGCATAATGGCTATATCGCTGGACTCCCATGTAGTCAACCGTGGTTTGAGCCCCAGACCTGGTGGCTTCAACTCATGCTGGGCACATGTGTATGCATGCTCAAGATCCTGAGAGGAGCATGGAGGAGATGGGATTGTGGTTGGCCAACCCCCCTCAGGGGTGATTTCTCACTTCCTGTTTCTCTGTCTCTCTGTCTCTCCAGTGAGCACACACGCCCTAAAGCAAAAATCTCTCAAACAAATTTTTTTTGGTTAGGTGACCTAACCCTTACAAACCACAATGTTACTGACCCACAGTGCTTACAGTCTGGTGGGAGTTCAGACACACAGAACATTTTAATACAAGACAAGAAATGCTAAGATAGAGGTGTTAATACAAACAATGGGCATTTACTCTAGTCATGAAAACAAAAAGAAAGACAAAAAAAATCACTGGGATATATACTTGACACCGAAGATGCACACGTTTGGAGACATTTGTACTCTAATAGAAATCTTCACTTTTTGTAGAAATATTCATCATCTTGTTGACATATTCCTAACAGTCCTTGACCCCAATTATTTTGATTATTGCTTTAATTCTTTACTGTGAAAAACAGAGCCCAATTTAATGAAAGGTTTGAGGTTCATTTCTCCTGCTAATTATGACTGTGGTCATGGACAAGTGACTTGATTCTCTGTGTATTGGTGTCTAAGTGACCTACTGACTATCAAGTGTCAGCACCTTACCATTCAGCTTCTCCAATTATAAGTCTTATTCATATGCAGCCTAATTTCTGTCAGTGATGATTCCCAGACAGATGAAACTCTGGCTAATCACAAGTCACTCCCATTTTTCAAACTCTAGAAGCATTTAGAGAAGGCCCAGTTTAAAATTCAAAATGTGGCTGGACACAAACAAGTGAAAAATATGTTTAAAATCCACAGTAATTTAAAACCAAGATGAGACAGGAACATCAATGCCATGTGGATGGCCTTTTGAAAATGTCATCAGCTCTAAAATACCTAGCAAACTAAGGTAAATTCTGAGACTCATATGACTTGTGAACTTTTCCAGTCACATCACAGGCATCTGCTCAAGTCTAACACCCACCCTTTTTGTAAATGAGACAGCGGCTGGGGCCTGTTCACACATCAGCTAGAAACATTGTTTGGGGAACAGTTGTTGCCAGAACATTGATGACCAACACATACATCGTCATCCTCACAGCCCAGAGTTATAATTGCCTTTTTGGCTTTGCCAACAACCAGGACCCTATAAGCATTTTCTAGTGTTCCCAGACTCCTTGATTCTGAAGGCATGGGTCTGCAGCTTATTCTACCAAGGCTCTTTCTGTAGTCATCCCAATTCAATTTGCCTCTCCTTGAGGGATCTGTGTGGGCAGGCTGCTCAGAGCTGTTCCAGCACCAAGCACAGCAATTCCAAGTCTTGCCTCATTTCATTTGTAAGTGAGGCTTACATCCCAGGGACTGGATATGTGATTAATGAAAGGACTACAGCCACAACCTGAAAATGGACATGTTTCCTCTATTTTTATGGTTGTTTCCAACACATGTTTTGGGTTGATTTGTAATTCATTCTTCTGACTGTAGTTCAAAAGCAGCACCTAGTGCTCTTCAGATGATGAGTTGTGATGAAGGCCTTGTCTACATCCACAAAGCACAAATCAGAACCAGAGATTCAGATTCTCCACTCATACTGTCTACTTTGGTTAACCAGATTATGACCAAATCCACCGTTTACTATGTTCTTTATAAACCAAAACCTCACTGCATATCTACAAAGTCACCAGTCCCCAGGTAGATGTGATCCCTTGTACTTTTCTGGCAGAAGATGCACCTTCTTTTTAAAATATACATTTTATTTAATTATAATGTAGTTTTAAGACAGTGCATGTATCATAAGTACAGATTCACAAACTGAGCATTCATGTATAACCAGTACTCAGCTCCAGAAATACAACTTCGTTGCAGAAGCCCCCTGAAATCCTTTTCCAGGATAATACCTTCTACTGTATACCTTTACCACCATAATACCTTCTACTGTATCCAATTCTTTTTTCTTCTTTTCTCTTTTTAAGAGAGATTTTTACTATAGGGCACATGCTCTTGCCAGAAAGGTAGAGAGAGACAGAGACAGAAAGAGAGAAATCACACCCCCCCCCCCAAGGGGAATGGTCATGCCACAATCCTTTCTCCTCCATTTTCCTCTCAGGATTTTGAGCATGCATGCACACGTGCCTGGCATGAGTTTGAAGCTGCCAGATCCAGGATTCTAACCACAGTCAATGATGTGGAAGTTCAGTGAGGTAGCCATTCTGCCAACTGGTGGTTCCCTGTATACACTTCTTGTTACCTTTTCCTTTTTCTTTTTGCAATTATTTGTTTAATTTTACTTATTATTTTTTTATTTGACAAGAGAAAGAGGGAGAGAGATAGAGCAAAAGTAAGAAAGCAAGCCTCTAGGTCCAGGACTCGAACTATGTTTGGCTACATGGGAGTCCAGCACCTTAACCACCATACCTGCCTCTCTTAGTACCTTTTTCTAAGTAAAGTCAAAGTAATGAGTTGGATGAATATTATATATGTGTAAATTTGTTATAAAAATACAAACAATATTTTTCTGTGAAAAAAACATATGTGTGTAGAATCATGCTAGGAAACCTGGACTACTATTTCAGGTAATTTATTGGGAGAGTTTGCTATAACAGCCATGGCCAAGTTTTCCGTTCACATTGTCCATACAAACAAAGTAAAGCAAAGTCTTTGAATTCACAGCCTTTATGTTACCTGATCCAGGCCCTCGGAGCCAAATGGTGCCCTCACTATATGTATAGATAAAATTCAAAGTTTTTTGGTCTCTTTGAATTGAGTGTCAAGATACTGTCACAATTTTTTTTAATGAAATGGACCATATTTATGAAACATGGAACTTTGCTTTGATGCATGTATTTATTTTACCATGTGCATTACAGTCCATCAACAACCCTGCTGTGCTTTGGCTTCTCTATATGTTTTTCTTTTCTTCATTCTACAGTCAATACAGTTTAAATTTTTTAGTTCTCACATCCATTGTTTTGAAAGCAACTTGAATCTGGCATCATTTTCCTCTTTTTCTTTCTTTCTATTTATTATTATTATTTTTTTTAGTGAGAAATAATCTGTGAAGTACATTATGGCATATTTGGCATAGGATGCCAAAGACAATAAGGGTTTTGTGTTTGTGTCAAAACAGACACCAGCATATTAGTGAAAATAGTCCTGGCAGCTTCCTTCTTACCATTTGTGATAGCTTCTTGAATGATTAAGCTGGGGGATATCTTCTTTGCCTACCCACTACCTGTCACAGTTCAAAGCTGTGCCTCCTCCCTGCCAGGTTATTTAACAGAGAAACCACCACATTGGACTTCCAGCATGCGGCCTGCTGTGTGTGAATCTCTGTGTAACTATGCATCAACTGATCATTTTCCAAAATGCCCTTTCAAGTCTCATTTCATTAACAACCTAAAGAACACAATTAAAGCAACATTGCGATCCTTTTCACCTACCTAATATGAAGTTTCTATATGGTAATTTTCATTGCTTTAGTAATAACAGCCATGTTTGAGGACAGTGTAAGGAAATGGAAATTCTCTTACAATGATGGATGCAGTATAAACTGATACACAGCATTCTGGAAGGTAATTCATATCAAGTCTGTAGTAGGCAGGATTTTAGCCTTTGTGGCTTTCAGTTTTTACAGACCAAAAATGTATTTACAGATAGAATACGGCTGCTAATCAATTACAATAGGAAGATTATCCAAAAATATAAGATGGGCCTAGTGTAATCTTACTTGAGCTTAAGAGCAGGAAGACACAGCAGCATGAGAAGGATTCAATATGTTGCTGGTTCTGAGCTAGAGTGGGTTCCTAGACTGGGCTCATTGCAGGCGCAAAGAGAGTGCTCTAGGAGATCTGAGAGGCCCTCCTGACAGCAAGGAAAGCAGACCTGGTTCTACAGCTACATGGAAATGAATTCTGTCAACATGAAGGAAGCTATAAAGAGAGTCTCCTTTACAAATCTCCAGAAGGGAACACAGTCATTATCACACCTTGATTTTGGCCTCTTGAGATGACTTGAAGCAGAAATAACAGCCACCCCCACTAGCCTTATAACCTACAGAACTTCAAAATAATAAATGAATGCTGAATTAAGTCAGTAAATCTGTCATAATTGGTTAGGGCAGCAATAAAAAAAAATTAAAAAAAAAAACTAACACAAAGTCCCTCAGAAAACATTCATGCCCTTTGATCCAATGATTCCTGTTTGAGCTTTTTTAAAAATAAAAGATTGTGACAAAATGCTTAATCAAATAACTACATATTGAAAACAATCTAATTGCCCAATATTAGAGAATTGGTTAAATAAATTATGGTAGAGCTATGCAATGAATTACTATGCAGTTCACTAATACACATTTTGTAATGTGAATATTCAGTATTCTTAAAATATTCACTGTGTAATATTGAGAAAAGAAGAGAAAAAAGTCACACATAAAAATATAACTCTGTCGCATACATGTAATTTTTTCCTTTTTCCTTTATTTGTAAGCATATTTAATAACAAATTAATAGGATATTTTTCTTGATTCTGACTGGGGCCCCAAAGGCTAAGAATAAAACCCTAGAAATTAAGCGATCCATATTCCAAGGCAAGGTACTACACAGGAATAGTGAAAGGGGTCACTCAAAATGAGCCCATCCCCCCAAAGGGTTTAAAGAAGTGAAGGTGAAACTGTACAGGAAGTAGCAGAGCTCTGAATCTATTCTCTTGACTGTTTGTGAAAGGAAGGCCTATTCTTTTGGCCTTTCTTGTATAAGAATGAAATGGAGAACTTCAGGGGACTATAACTTCAGAGAATGCCTCTGGAGTTTGAAGAACACATGGTATGAGCGGAACCAGAATTTTTAGTACTTCATTCATTCATTCATTCGTTTAAGCAATACTTATTAAGCCAAATCACATATAGTACGTATTGTACAGGATGCTCAATTTTAGGCCTCTTTTTATTTCTTAATTAAATCTTAAAGTAATCTAATGCATTAAAAATCAACTGAGGACAAGCAGGTTGCATGGTGGTTAAGGTGTTGGACTCCCACATGGACAATGGTGGTTTGAGTCCTGGATCTGGTGGCTTGCTTTCTCTCTGTCTCTCTCTTTGCTAGGTATAGTATCCTTCATATGGGAAGAAAAGACAAGAACATTCTCAGATAAGCAAAACTTGAAAGAATTTACCAACACCAGACCAGATCTTCAAGAAGTTCTGCATGGAGTGGTATACCAGGAAAACTAAATACAGTCACACAGAAATAAGAGTTAAAAAACTAAGAGAATGGCCAACTTAATCATGGGGACAATATTATATCCCAGAATTTAATTGGGAAAATTGAACCACAATGGAAGATAGATTCAGTACATGAGACTGAACTGACGAAATAGAATCTTATGACCTTTGACTAGAATATTGCTGATTTTCTTCTAGGCTTTGTTTTCTAATTTTAAGTAATTTTTGTCTTGTTTTGAGGAGCTGATAGGTTCATGTACCTACTATTTGAACAGAATCACAACCTGTTTTCTGACTTTAAGTTTTAGGCATATTTCCTTAGCATTTCTTTGTTTTATTAAAGCTAAGTCTGCTTTTCTTGAAATTAAAAATATAGTAACAAATACATAATTAATGACCATAGTAAACTATGTAGCATCAGCTAGGTGCTACCTTATAGTATATTCATTCTACTGAGTTTCATGCCTAAAGTCAGACATATATTCATAGATTTGTATATATCAGCAGAGCTTGCTATTGAAAGTAGTTAGATTATTTAAGAAATTTTGTGAATCAATAAAATATGGACCAAAAAAGGAATGGAAAACAACTGTGGACACCTGAGATAGTGTGGGAGGAGGGTGGAAAATGGCAGAGTTTAAAAAGAATTAAAAAATAATAATAAAAAGAGAAATAAATAAAAATAAATAAATAATTCTTTTTTTTAAATAAAGGAACTAAGTTATATCAAAAGTTGACATTTATTCTTTGCCTTCCTCAAATCTATTTCTGCTTATTTTGGACAAAACACAGAATCTGAGTTCAAAAATTGACTCTTCTCCCACCTCAAGACATATGCTTTATTCCTCCTTTGGCTCAAGTATGAGGTAAATTTCTTAAGCCCATCAGTGCCTCTTTTTCCCATGATCACAGTGATTGGTTCAGGAATGATCACATGAACCTAAAACCCAATAATATACAATGAAATTTTAGCTGGAAATCATTGGGTGGGTAGAGGCACTTTCTCTTTTTCACTGAATGTGAACTTAAGAAAAAGCAGGACTGGTATAGTTGCAGCTATTTTGCTACTATGAGAAAGTTGAGAAGTGAGTCACTGAAATGAAAGTCTTATGATCTTCCTTCAGTCTAGGGACAAAGCCATAACTGAAGCTAGTCATACCCTTCTTCCACTCAGATCTATGAGTCGTTTATGTTTATGCACATTGAATCGTGGAGTGTCACTTGCCCTCCTATTGACCTCCTTTATTACCTCATGTTTTCAACTCTAAATTATTGTTCAAAGCTTGAATTTGGGTTACCAGAATAGAACTTGAAACTCAAAGAGGAAAGGAAATATGACAATATAAAAAATTTACTATGTATGGGCAGGCCCTGTAGTATAGTCATTAAGCAGTGCTCCTAGGAAATGATCCTATGGGATTGACCTGGTTTGAGTTCTGGAAGCTTGAGAAAACGTTCTAGGTACACACACACACACACACACACACACACACACACACACCCAGGATCATGACAGGATTGAGAACTAGAGGAAAACAGATTATGGTGTGGCCAGACTCCACTGGAGTTTGTCTGTTTGTCTCTCTCTCTCTCTTTCTCATGTACATGCATGTGTGCAAGTACATACAAACAGATCCTACGGCATAAAAAAAATAAACTATTTACATATAACTAATATGATAAAATGAGTCTATGTCTTAAAATAAGCCTAAATTGAATTTTAAATCAAGACACCCTTAGGACAGTGAAAGTGTGATAAACCAATTAAGAATGTGAGAATGTTTTAAGCTCCCTTTTAAGCTTCTTTGATTTGTTCTCTTGCTACTTTCGGATTTTAAGCCTAATCTGGAAATAGGTATATGCAGAAGAAATACTTGAAGGATAACTGAAGAGAAAAAAGTCAGCAATTATTGACACCTAAATATCTGCCAGATGCCCTTGATCCCATGAAGGAACTTTGATCTTAGTTACTAACTTCTTTTTCTTGAATTCTATTCAGAGTCTATCCCTTCAACAACACACTAGAACATATCTTGTCATATATTTAACATCTGGAGTGAGGGAAGATTTCTCAAAGGAATCTTGGCTGCCTCATGTTCCCTGGAGGAAATTCCCCTAAAGCTAGGATGACAGTGTGTGTTAAGTAGCCATCATTCATTTGTTTGACAGTTCAGCATCTCACCACATCTGAGAATTAAAAAAAAAGGGCCCCCAATTCTTGCGAGCTAACCTTGAGGTTCTATTCCTTGATGCCAAAATATCCAGATTAAGATGAAAAAACATCCGTCATCCGTGCAGATGTTCTAAAGTTTCCAGGTATGTGATATCTTGTAAATATAGCATGTGAAGGAACTAATTGGGTAATAGAAAAATTCCTGTACCTCTTGGTTATAAAATATTTATTATCATCTACTTAAACAATAGCCACATACAATGGGTTAATTTGTAAACTGTTGTTTCTGCTCCTTATAGAATTCACTGTCAAGAGGCAAACAAGTTACAGAAAAAAAGTATAAGAAAATGTGATGAATGCTGTATCAAATTAGAATGGTTTATTTGCAAGGGAAAGAATATCAACTGAAAGTAGGGCTTCCATAGCTAATTTTGTGCTTTTGTACAAATCAGAAAAAGATGCCTCAGCCTCTAGGAAGACATAACGCTGCAGCAGGACACTATGTGTAGTGAACAGAGCACAGCAAGACATCCTTGTACATAGCTACACACAGACTCATGTAGAATAAATATTTAATACTTTGTAGAATGAGAAGTCCAGGAGTGGGCAGTGCTAGAGTTGATTAGTTTTATAAGGGGAGAGTTTTATCAAGGAGCAGGTGTTTTCCATTTAACTGCTCTGACATTGTTACCATGTTGGCTCTTCAGACTCATCCCCTCATGGTTCCAGAAAGCTGCTAAAGCTCTAAGCATTCCTTCTTCACTGAACTACATCTAAAGACAGGAGGGCATCTGTTTTAATCAAAGTGGAAATGCCTTTACCCAAGGACCCTTCAGAAAGTTTGTCGTTACTTCTCATTGGCTGTATCTGGGTCACCTGCTTATTCCTAAATCAATCTTTAATAGTAGGGAGTAAATTACCAAGTTTGGTTGAGAGAAATAAACCCCCCGCACCCCACAAAAGGGAAGTTATCCCAGTCTCCCTGCTTACAAGGCCACCTGGCGAAAGAAAAAAGGGTGCTCTTTTGTTGACAATGAACAGTGCCTATCACACAGTCTAGCCCCCCTAGCACAGAGGTTAAGGGAACTAGATCCTACATATCCTACCATTAGTTTGAATCCAGGCTATGGTGGTTTGAAAAACATGCCAGGTATATGTGCATGTGCACCCAAGATCCTGAAGAGATGGAGAAATAGAAGAGAAGAGCTTGCACTGTGACCACACCCACGGAGGAGTGCTGTCTTTCTCTTCACACTTTCTAGTGAGCACATGTGATCTCTGGGAATTAAAAAGAAAAAAATCTTGCAAGTTTAACAACTCTAGGATAAAGTAGATGCTTTTATCCTTTTGAGCTCATACTAATACTAGAATACTAGAATCAGAAGAGAACACTGATTTGTTCTGTTGGGTCTGTTGCTCACTAGACCGACTTTTCCCCATATACATGAATAACAAAATATGCATTTTAATATTAATATGTATTCTGCTTCATATAGATACATACACATAAATACACATACAACATAATTGATTGAGCTCTTCTTCCCATGAAGGACAGACCTTTGCAAAGTGTGTTCACTTTGTTACTGTTTGATTTTGTATTTGTGAGGTATGATGAAAGACTGACTCATGCCTAAGATTTTATAAAACTCATAGCAAAAAAAGAAGAAAAACACAAGCATTAATCTACTTATTTTTAAAACTACTGTTGTCATAACAATTTCATGTTGCCTTGTAAGTGGTACTCTTTTTTTTCTTCATGCTATATTTACAGCATTAGTTACCATAACGACAAGATGTAATTCATCATATAGTAACCCAGCCCAACGGGCATTCTGTAGCAGGAATCTTTAGATTATACTATAAGTATATAGATGAAAGACTAGATCATTATATCCAGTCTTCTGCCTCAAGGATAGATCACCCAAAACTTCTAAATAAATAGGCTATCAGCTTATTTTTAAAAAATAAATAAAAATCAAACTTGAGGAATCAATAGTCTACTATCTTATTTCAAAATTTGATCCACTATTGTAAAACCAAGGTGGAAGTGGCCTAATCTGAAGCTTTCTCTGTTCTGTAAGAATCCTAAATAACTGTCCCATTGACTTTCTCCTGGGTATGCAAAAACAACAACAATGCAAGAGTGACCCAAAGAGACTTTCATAAACCCAACCTTTATTGAACATGGTTGAGCTTGATTACTCAGTCCAAAAATATACTAGTAATATGCCTCTTTGGTCACAAAAGACAAGTTTTTCTTCTCCTATGCATACTTCTATCCTATAACTAGTATCAATAACATTTAACATTTTGGTTCATCTGTCTCTTTGAAACTCATAAAGTGCAGGACCATATTTCCAGAAAAAAATGCACATAACAATTCATTTTATTCAGACCTCGGATTCCATGGATCCTCTGAAGCTCATTGACCAAATTTCTTTAGGGTTAAAATTTCTGGGTTAGAGTTTCTCTTTCCATTTCATTAATTTGTATACTCATTCATTCATTCAACCAAGCATTTATCCAAGCATTTCTCAAAGCTATGATAGGCCAAGCACTCTCATTGTACTCGGTAGACATGTGAACTTCGGCAGCACCAAGAAGACTTTGTGGAGATTAACGGACTTTGTGAGAGTGAATATTTGCTCCGTGCAGTTCTATGCACTGGGAAGATTCTCCTTGTTTTACTGAAAGGTGAATTAGTTACCTTCTTTGATGTGCTTCTGTAACATTATTTTCTTTTAGATTTATAGTCCTGTATAACTCTGTGGAAACCTTTTCCTTAGCAATACAAGGTTTTGAAGAAAACACAGTATTTCAGATCAAAAGATTTTAATTCTTTCCCAGTCAGTACTACTTCCCAGACACATAGACAAGCCACTTAATCTCACCAACCCTTAATTTCTTCCTCTATAAGATGAAGTTAATAATAATGACCATCTCATATTATCCCTCTCCAGGAGTATGAAAAGAAAATGGATATGAAAGCATTTTTAGGGGACTTCACAAAGTTAATGGTAAAACAAAATTAAAGAATTGACTTTAATGGTGCAAATGGTTTTTCAAAATTCATGCATATCTTTTTCATAATACACATTTCCATGAAGTCTTTCAAGACCCTCAATACAAATGATCCTTCATATAGTACTGTTGTTAAAACTAGACACATTTCTTCACTTTCAGTCTATTGGATAACAATAGGTGAGAGAATTTGTTCCTAGAATAAGTTCCAATTTTCTCCTCTATTTTGAATTCAACTAAAAGTTGTTAGAACAGAGAACAGGACTTCTTCAAGAGACAGCTCCATGACTCCTGTGATCTAGCCATTTTGGGGGAAACAGAGAAATGAAGAGGTCCCACTGATAATTCAGCCTCCAGCATGGGAAGGAGAAAGGAGTTGAAGAGTTCCAGGAGGTGAGGAAATTCATGCTAGATCTAAAAGAGGAATTTCACACTTTACAAAAGAATCAGATGGAACTGTTAGAGATGAAGGCTATAATACAAGAAGTCAAAATCTCCCTTGAAAGTATTAAAAGCAGACTAGATCATACAGAAAATAGAATTTCTAATGTAGAAGAGAAAATGGTTGGCCTAGAAAAATCCACCGCGAAGACTGAGAAAATGGCCCAAAAATTTGAGAATAATATGCGAGAAGTACTAGATACCATCAAACGTCCAAACATCCGGATAATAGGCATCCCAGAAGGTGAAGAGACTCATAAGGGCATTGATAATCTATTCCATGAAATCTTACAAGAAAATTTTCCAAACCTGGAGAGGCACTCAAAGATTCAGTCCCAAGAAATACAGAGGACCCCAAATAGAATCAACCCAAGAAGATCTTCTCCAAGACACATTATAGCCAGATTGACCAAAACCACAGACAAAGACAAGATACTAAGACTGGCAAGAGAAAAAAGGCAAGTTACCTACAAAGGGTATCCCATCAGACTAACGGCAGACCTCTCATCGGAAACAATGAGAGCGAGGAGAGAATGGGAAAATGTATTCAAAGTATTAAGGGAAAAGCAATTTCAACCGAGAATTCTGTACCCAGCAAGGTTATCGTTCATTTGGGAAGAAAAGACACGAACTTTCCCAGATAAACAAAACCTGAAAGAATTTACCAGCACCAGACCGGATCTCCAAGAAGTTCTTAAGGGAGTGTTATGTCAGTAAAATTGAATGCAGACACACAGAAATAAGAGTTCAGAAACTAAGAAAATGGGCAACTTAATTGTAGGGCCAAAAGCTGGAGTTGAGTATTATTTCCCAGATTTCAATCTGGAACATCGAAGCTCAACAGATACAGAAGAAAGATTAAGTACATGAGACTGAACTGATGAAACAGTATTCTATGACTTGACTAAAATATTGCTACTTTTCTTCTAAGCTTTGTTGTCCGGTTTTAAGGATTTTTGTCCTGTCTTCAGCTATCAATAGATTCATGTTCCTACTATTTGAACAGAATACTAACCTGTTTCTAGGCTTTAAGTTTCAAAGAAATATCCTTACCAGTTCAAAACTGCTTTTCTTGAAACCATCAGCTGAACTTGCTATTGTAAGTAGTTATATTACTTATGATATTGTGTGATCAACGAAATGTTGGGGGAAAAGGAATTGAAGACAACTGTAGACAGCAGAGATAGTGTAATAAGAGAGTGGAATAGGGCAGAGGGTCAGACATGGGGTAAAAAACGTATATATATGAAAATAGAAATGGAATATTATGGATGATAACCTGCATGATTAAGCCACTATGCAGTTTATTCTAAATGGGAAACATTTCAGAAGGAAAAAAAATGAAAAAACATTAAAAATACCTATTTGATGACTGCAGTAAGCTATATAGCCCTAGCTAGGTGCTACTTTATAGTATGTTCATTCTATTCACTGAGGTTTATGCCTAAAGTCAGACTTGTGTTCATGAATATGTATATATCAGCTGTGCTTGCTATTGAAAATATTTAGATTTATTAAGATATTTAGTGAAACAATAAAATGGAGGAGGCATAGAAAACAAAAATAGATACCAGACACAGTGTGGGAGGAGGGTGGGAGATGGCAGAAGGTGAGATAGGGAATCAAGGATTGGAAAAAAGGCAAAATATATAGAATACAAGAAATGGAAAATTATTTGTTGACAATAACACATATGTTGATGTGCTTGATTGAGCCAATATACAGTGTATTCTGAATGGAAAAATCTCATTTTGTTTGCTGTAATGATGTACAGTGAATGAATGTAAATAAATAAAAAATAAATTTAAAAAAAAGCTGTTAGAACAGACCAAGTGACATAGTTCCAAAATTGTAAGACTTATGAGGCAATTCCCAGCCTCTTATTTGTAGCTATTGCACACCAAATTATAGTAAGTGACATGCATTTACAAACTCACTTTATAAAAATATAGGTAGCTTCTAGACATTTTCAAAATCAAATTACATTTTAATTGCTTTTTTTTTGAGAGTATCTGGAGAAGACCTCAGCAAATGATATTAGAATTCTTTTGGTAGAAAATAACAGAAACCAACTTTACTTGTTAGACTTTCATATGAGGAATTTATTTTCAAGATACTGCAGGTCTTATGGATCCCATGAGCTGGGCTGAGTTGTCTGTTCTTTAGGAAGGGCTGATGCAAGGGAGTCAGAACCTTCAGAATTTCTTTGCCACCCCTGCTTCTCTGTGTGGCGTGTTCCTCCTTGTTCCCAGCTCTTTCTTATTACACCAGCTTCCTGTGAACCTCTGCCCACATTGCAGGCAGAATGTGACTCTAAGTGACTATACCAGTTCCTGGTTTCACATGTTTGCACCCAGTGCCTTAGATAAGCCTAATGTAGCTCTTTGCCCCAAGTTCACATCCCAGAGAAGAGACTTATTGACTTGAGTTTTATGTACCAAGGGCCTAAAGGCCTAACAATTCTCCAACACCCTCTTTCCAACTAAATTTTAGCATATTAAGGAGATGGTAAAGTAACCCCCTCGACTTTATTATAAATAAAGGTGGATTAAATGTGCTACAACAATGGCTTCCATGATGGGGACAGGAGTTGTTATCCAAATGGCAGAGGACAAGGGACAGAAAATGGTCCTTGTGGACAGAAAGCACCAAGAAGCAGCAGGAGGGAGGGGCTGAGCCAAGTAAGTCCAAGCCATGATCCTGAATGCATTTGTCAGGTGACTTTGTTCCTGCTCTCTGGGAGGAAGAAGTGAAGGAGGCTGGTAGTGTTGCAATGGCAGAGCTTCCTCTACCTGGGTGAAAGTTTCAGGCCCAGGGGGAATGTGTTCTAGCTCCTACAGTGCTTCTCATCTAACCAACTGTGTCTGTGGGGGTGTTACAGGGACAAGCATGGTCCCTTTGGATAGGAGAAATTAAGGGAATACTTGAGAATTGGGAATGTACTTTGACAGGTATGTACATAGTCATTACTCCTTCGAGAGAGAGATTCCCTGAGGAAATACGATTGGGCCTTGTGTTCACTGCTGCCAGCAATAGGCAGGAGGGAATTTGAGACCATTGTACTACTGTTCAGCTTATCTCTACTTTTCTTGGTGTGGCAGGAGAGGTCTTCTGGCCCCTCAACCACTCTATTCTTTCTACTCCTCAACCTTATGGGAAGGAGTTTCTTGTTTTTATTTAGCCCAATATGCACTAACGTTATTTGGTGTGGACAATATTGGCAGTGGGGTGGGGTGGGGTAGGGTAAATGTATCTTGTAGTTGCTTCATTATGAATGCTTGTCAGGTACAAGCTCACTTGAAGGAGGGTTCTTTCCTACTGAAATGAGACAGAAACAAATATGCCTCTGCCTTTGACCACATCACATACAGCCTGTAAGGAGTTCAGGTGCTGGGCCAGCCTGGAAAGGAGGAGGCAGAGGGAAGATATTGCATATAAACTTCACATGACTTTATGGGAAAAGAAAAGATATGTGAGCTTTTGGCCTCTCTATGTGGTCATGACCAGCAAGTAGGCCTGTGTCTTCGTGTCCTTGCAGACGTTATAGGTCACAAAATGAGGATGAAACAGAGCCTTGCTCTTGGCCTCTTTCTCATGTGTGTATAGGACACATCTCTGGACAACAGATCTCAACATCCTGCTCACCACATGCCCTTGTTTATAGCACTTTGTTTAAGTTATTGTGTAAACTGGTCAGTGAAGACTAGCCTTTCATATTTGATTTCATTCCTCGCTTAGACTGAACTCTTCCCATGGCCTTTAGATCCTGTGGGATCTGGCCCATAGCTCTTCCTTCTTGACCACCCTGACTGCTCTTCTGCTTTCTCAGCTCTCTGCTCCAGTCACACCAGCCTTCTCTCCAACCCCAGGAAGCTCTGTTCTCTCCATCTCAGAGCTCTGTGCATGCTTCCCTGGATCTTCCCTTTCTTCCTTCCTCTCCTTTTTTGATTTAGCTGACCCTTATCTCTAATTTAATTCTCAACAAAAGCATTTTTTCAACAGAAAAGCCTTTCTTGAACCCCAGGGCAGAACAGGCATGTGTTATCAGAGTTCTCATCACTTTGTCCAGCTCAGTTACGTGTCTTAGTGATTAGCTGATAAATGTCCTTCTCCCCACAAGAGTATAAACCTCATGATGGCAGGCTTTGTGCGGTTTTGTTTATCCACTATTCTCAATGCCAGGCTTTTATACTCTCAATGAACACAGCACAGTGTTTTAAAAGTTCTGGGGCTTTGGAGTGATACCACCTTGAGTTCAAATCCCACTTCTACCACTTACCAGGTGAGTCTCAGTATCCTCGTCTATAATGTGAGTTTAAAAAAATTATCTGCCTCATATAGGTGAGAAATAAATTCCATAACACATGCAAATTGCTTATAATAACACCTGGCAAACAATACGTACTCAGTAAGTGTTAACAACAAAATGAAGAGCAAAAAATCCCCAGAGGGAAAAGAGACAGTGCCTCCTTTTGCATCCAAAGATAAGAGACAAGAGAAACCATTTTCTCCACTTTGCTTCTAGGTTGTTTTCTCAAATTTCAGTTTGGCAAATTGTGGGTGACTACGTATCTTAGCAGAGTCCCCACAGAGTACACAGCAGCATACTCACAGAAAATATTGCAGTGATAGGAGAAATGAGCCTACTCAGATTTATATAGATGATAGATTCTGAGTCAGACAGTGATATGGATTTGTGTATGGCAAGGAGCAGTTATGATTCAGGTGCCTGTAAGCAGGAACTAGATGAAGATGAGCTTACAGGTCTACAGTCACCTCTCCCTAGTTGAATAGCAATATTCAAATAATCCTTTACTCGAGATTATTCTTCCTACCATACATATTTTTTCAATTTGCTTCTTCAGGGAGCAAGGTATATTTATGGGGAAATATGGGTATATTATCAACCTGGGCTTTCACTCATTAAATTGGTTAATTTGTTTCTTATTGTTTTCTTCTGGACCATAGGAGAAACTAGGAATGCTTTCTTCTTGTTACTTAACAGACTCTCCAAACCTTTTCAGTCTGTTCCATTACTGAGTGACAACCATGTGACAAGTCCTGACATGCTTTCCATACTAAATAAATTTACCATTGCTTTCCCCTTGGGTTGGAACAATTTATGGCACTGCATGACCTTGTTAAACCACTATCAAACCTAAGGAGTGGATGAATCTGGGTTCCAGCTGGAACTGAATCACGCATACTGCCAAATGCTTTTACTTTAATTCTCATTTCTGTTCTTTTCTTTGCATTTTGTTTCTCTTTCTGCCTTGGGGGTTTTCCACATGGCAGAAACATAATTATTCATATTGCCCAAGTTGTATGGCTTGATGCTTGATCCATCTCAAGGAGAGAATGACTTTACTAACTAGAACTCAAGACCGAACTTCCCAGACAGATGCTTCGATTAATCAGATTAGGCCCAGTGGCCCCCCTGGACCAATTCACTGTGATAGGGTGAAGTATACTGAACAATACCTAGAAGTGTAGTGTGGAAATGATGGGTAGACAAAACACTATGCCAGCCAAGGTAAATCCGTACTCCCTTTTCCTACAAGTTTCTACCATGGTACTCATCACTTTACCCCCCTATCTGCCCAAGTGGGGAGAAAAAATCATGGAACAGTGAGATGAAGAAAGTCAGAATCTACTCGTTTCCCCATTTGTACACCAGAAGCCTCTGTGTGAGGCACCCAGATTCTGAGCTTTATTTTCTCTATGTGATTGAAGCTAGTTCATGTTATTAGATTTATAACATCTGGAGAGCTCCAGCTGGTTCTCTCTTCTCCCTTTCCTTCTCTAAGTCTCTGGAGGGAAGAGATATTGCCAACTATAAGGAAATAAGGAAAAGCTTCCCTCCCAGTGGAATCACTGATTCAGTAGACTCTAGGGGAATGAGTATTTTTAAACATTCTTCATGGATTCTAGTGCATTACTAAGTTTGTTCACTGCCTTGATTAATATTAATAACCATATTGATGCAAACATTTAATTTATTATAGTCTATCATACTAATAACAGCGACTATTGATCACTTCCTAATTACCCGATTTTGTGCTATGCACTTTTATGTACACTGGGCCATTGATTCTTATCTAATTTTTATCCGAGCCCTTGAAAAGCTACACTGGTTTTCTTCGTTGTTTGTTTGTTTGTTTGTTTTTTAGTTTGCTATAGGGCATGTGTGTTCACCAGAAAGAGAGAGAGAAATTATGCCCCAGAAGAGATGGACATACCACAATCCCCTCTTCTCCATACTCCTTTCAGACCTTTGGGCATGCATATACACACACACCTGGTGTGATTTTCAAGCAAGAAGGCCTGAGACTCAAATTGCACAGTCAGTCATGTGGGATCCAGCTGCCTTAACCTCCATGCCACCTGGGGCCTCACTACATTAGTTTTTAAGGCTACTAGGGTCGATATTGAAGGGAAAAGGGATACTTTATATAGTAAAAATAACAATAATAGTATTAATCAAGCCTTTTCTTTTTGTCAAAGTCATTGTTAAGGAATTTACACTTTGGTTCCCCTCCCTTTGCCTCAGACCAACTCATTTTTGCATAACACATCAGTTTATTTGTTCTTTCAAACAGCATTTGTCAGCCTTTTACCATTTTCCAGCAACTACCCTCAGGATACCAAGGATCATAGTACCTTATCATTAAGGAGCTTAGCCAGTTTTCAAGGCCAGGAATTCACCTTCTATCAAAAACCAGGCCTGATCAAACTGAGTCCTTTATTTTTTTTTTTTTTTTTTTAAGAGAGGTTTCTATAGGGCACATGCGCTCACCAGAAAGACAGACAGAGACAGAGAGACAGAAAGTGAGAAATCACCCCTTAGGGGGGATGGTCATGCTGCAATATCTTCTCCTCCATTCTCCTCTTGGAATCTTGGGCATGCACACACATGCGCCCAGCGTGAGTCTAAGCCACCGGATTCGAGAACTGAACTGTGGTCGAGTACGTGGGAGTCCAGTGACATAGCCATTATGCCAACTACTGGTCCCTTGAGTACTTTTTTATCTGTGCTCCAATAATGGCCAGCATTGTAATCTCCCAAATTCATGACTTTGGATGAGAATAATTGCCAAGAAATCTATCCAACCTGTATTACTCCTAGATCTCCTGAACCCTATGCTAATAAGGAACTATTTTAGGTGTTACTCATCTCTACATCTCCAACTATTTCCTTTTATGTTAGTAGAGATTTGGGGCTTTTTTTTTTTTCTTGAGAGGTTTTTGCTATAGGACATGTGTGCTGGCCAGAAAGACAGAGAGAGAGACAGAGAAACAGAAAGCAAGAAATCTCAGTGATGGTCATGCCTCAATGCCTTCTCCTCGATTCTCCTCTTGGGATCTTGGGCACGCATGCACATGTGCCCAGCATGAGTTTAAGCCACTGGGCCCTGGACTCAAACTGCAGTCAACTCCATGGGAGTCCAGTGGCATAGCCATTGCGCCAACTGCTGGTCCTGAGATCTGGGGGTTTTAAGAAGATTTAGACTAAATATTTTGGTCAACTAAGAGGTATTTATATGAGTCTTAGACACTGTTGGTGGGAATGTAAATTAGTATAGCCATAAGCAAAACAATATGGAGGTTCCTCAAGAAAATTAAAAGCAAAACTATTACATGATCATTAATCTCAGCACTGGAAATATATCTGAAAGAAATGAAATAACTATGTTGAAGAGCTATCTACACTCTTGTATTTATTGTAGCACTATTCACAATATCTAAGATACATAATCAACTGGCATGCACATCAATAGATCGATGAATAAAGAAAATATAGTGAGGGGTAGGTGCATATTAGCAGTTACATTGGATGAATAAATCTGGAAATTCGAGGGGCTGGATGATGTTGCAGTGGTAACTCCATAGGCTGACTCACTTGGGAAGGTGGGTTTGCATTAGGAGACCTCCCTGAGTGTGCCAGGCACTGGAGCACCCATGATCTGGGGTGGCTGAAGCTGGTGGTGGATTGCAGCATCAAGACCAGTAGGGAGTGCCTGTCTTTGTCTGTCTCTTTCTCTCTGCCTTTCTGCCTCATGAGAGAAATAAAAAAATAAACTTTAAAAATAAATAGAAGAGGATTTTTAATGTCCAGAACACACAGCAGTAATACATGTTTTAAGTGATGAATATGCCAATTATTCTATTTAGTCAGTATATATTTGTATATAAAAAATTACAACTGTACTCCATCAATATGCTCAATTACATGTTAATTAATAATTAAGAAGTATTAGCTATTTGGCATAGAGTTCTACAGATTCCAAGGATAGATTCCAGATTCATGGGTAGATTCCTGACTGAAATGAATCATTTCTTCATCTATGCATGTAACAAACCTTAATACTATTAACAGAATTTGTATCTTTGTCAGCAACACAAATCACACATTTTTCAATCATATTACTCACAGTTATACCTAAATATTGTTTATATTCATCACCACTTTGATATAATGATGTTTATCAGATTTGCTGCTAGATATAATTATTTATGCAGAAATAGAGAAGCATATTTGTTACTACATCAAAAATCTGTTTCTATTAAAAAATAAATTCTAAATTAAAAAAATTTGTTTCTAAAAATATTTTTAGAGCCAACCAGGTAGTGTGATGGTTAAGGTGGCTGAATCCTACATGGTTGACTGTGTGGTTCTAGTCCCCAACCAAGCAGCCTGAAAAACACACCAGACACATGTGCGTGCATACCCAAAATCCTAAGAAGAGAGTAGAAGAGAAATAATTGCAGTGTATCCTACCCCTGGGGGCTGCTTTCTCACTTTCTCTTTCTCTGTACTCTCTGACTCTCTCTAATGAACACATGCACACTGGCAAAAAAGAAAGAGAAAAGGAAAAAAGTATTTTGAAAACTTTATTTTCATATAATTAGAGATTTTTATTTCCTGTTTTTTATGCATTTAAAAACCTTATTCTAAGAAGGGAGTCCGTGGGCTCCACCACACATGCACATGTTAAAAATCCTTTACATATCACCCTCTCTGTGCTCAGCCCCACAATACATGCTATGCCACACAGAAAATATCAGACAGGTGACATTTCCTATGAAGCTATACCAATAGTATCATGATTATTAAAATTAATAAATTCTACCAGAATACAAGTATGAATCTCAATAAACAGACTTCATTGTGTAAGAAGAGTAGTTCTTTTTTCCATAACTTCATGCTATTATAAACCTCTTTTCATTAGGAGGCAAAAACCTAGGATAAATCAGTTCAGGGTACACACCTATTTTGAGGGAGGCATGTGTTTCCAGGGAATGTCGTATAGTACCCAGGTACTGTGGTTCAGACTTTATCTGTTCACATTGTCCTTTGTCCTGACTGATCTCAGTCCCTGCTGAGTGGCTTTCAGGGTTGCAGTTGTCTTTATCTGATTGCTGGGCCCTGCGAGGAGTTTGGGGTACACCCCGCCTTTCTCAAGCCAGCCCTAGAGCTCTGTCCTTTTCTAAGTTCACCCTCCTGGAAATGTCATATAGCTCTATACTCTGGGTTTCCCCTTTTCCTCAGGGCATAACTAGAAGCTGGGAGTAGCTCCTCTTTTTCTCAGGTCTCTCAAACCTATCTGGACTTTGGTCATGCCCACTCTTAGAATGTCATACAGTTGGCCTTGAGCCGACAGGAGAGAGAGGTTAATGAAGTCCTTTCCCAGGTGTACACTAATGGCTAAGCTCTAAGCTTCCTTACTTTCTGCCTTTCCTTGCCTATTAATTTGAGCAAATGTTTTTTCTTTCTTTCTTTTTTTTTTTTTTTTTGGAGAGGTTTTTGTTATAGGGTGCGTGTGCTCGCCAGAAAGACAGAAGGTGAGAAATCACCCCCCAGGGCGGATGGCCTTACCACAATTCCTTCTCCTACATTCTCCTCCTGAGATCTTGGGCTCACACGCACACACGCCTGGCGTGAGTTTAAGCTCTGGGTCTCGAACCATGGTCGACTACATGGGAATCCAGCGACATAGCTATTGTGCCACCTGCTGGTCCCTTGAGCAAACTTTATAGTCTAGGAGGCTATGAAGATTTACTTCTACTGTCACTAGACCCAAATCACATGATTTAAAATGCAAAAGCAATAGTTTTTAAAATTCAAAAGCCTTTGCTCTGTGTACTCCCTGAGGTAATCAATCTCTCTACATTTGGTTGGGCTTATTTAGACACGGACAATTTAGGGCTAAGAGGAAATGCCAGGGAAAACACACTAGTTAGTTCCAAATATCTTTTTCCCCCCACAAAGACATGAAAATTCACATAGCAAATACATGCACTATAGTTGAAAAAATTAATCTATCCATTCTCATTTTCAACATGAAATTTGATTAAAAAAAAATGTGTTGAAATGTGGTCGCTGGTGCTTAGAGGGTCTTACTCATTAGCTAAGTGACTTCTGAACACTGTACTCTTGTGTCACAATGCCAAAACAGGCACTCCATAAAATACAAATTGCTCCCTGTCAACTTGCAATAGGTTCTCTAAGCCTCAGGGCTTCTTCCCCTGTGCTTCTCTAATACTTGGGTTAAACATCTATCTTAACTCAGAGGAAATTATATAGAATAAGACACTGAAGATTGAGCAACGAGTAGAAAGATTTTATATATCTGTACAGAGTATATATCTTACAGAGCTTTTAGCTACCTTGTTGGTTGCAGTGAATTATCAAGAAGCAAGACTCCTACTGCCAAGTATTGGGTCATTAGGGAAATCATGACACATATTTGCATAGAAAAATAGAAAAACACATCATGATTTTCCCGATGACCTAACAGAATCTAGGTTCTGGGTGTACTGTAAATATTTTTAATTTTTAAATATATTATATTGTTTTGATATCTTTTTTTTTTTGAGAGGTTTTTGCTATAGGGCACGTGCGCTCGCCAGACAGACAGAGAGAGACATAGAGACAGAAAGCGAGAAATCACCCCCCAGGGGGGATGGTCACACCGCAATCCCTTCTTCTCCATTCTCCTCTCGGGATCTTGGGCACACACGCACACGCGCCCGGCGTGAGTTTTAAGCCACCGGGTCCGGGACGCAAACCGCGGTCGACTACGTGGGAGTCCAACGACATAGCCATTATGCTAACTGCTGGTTCCCCCTTGTTTTCAGATTTTAAGAAACATTTCTGGCTGGAAAAATACTGCATATCTTTGATATTCAAACTACCCAGTCCCGAGTCATACCTAATCTCTCTAGCCTGTACTCCCCAAGAGACAATATTCATCATCTGCCTTCCTCATCCTCAGGCAGGCCAGGTGCCAGGCAACTAGGGACCACCCTTTAGCACAAAGCTCACTGTTACTATTCAAACTAGTTAATCCTCAACTGTTCCCCATGCCATACCTTGCTGTTCCTGTGGACAGCCCAGTAAAGGCTGTGGCCTACACGGTCTCTATGTTCCTGCCTCCTGACCACTCTGGTATCATTCTCATGGTGTGCTGAATGGTGTGCCATGTCTCCTGTCTCTGGATCCTGTGAGTAAAATAAACTTTGTGTTTTCTTGAAGCTGTCCTATGTTTCCTTTTGTGGCCACACCTGACTGGTCTCACATAAAGAAAGTAAAATCTGAGAATGCAGTCTGAGGGAGGGGAAATGATATAGGTCTTCTACAGCAAAGGATGAGAGGCCACCAGCTCTGTGGGGGTAGAAGGAAAGCACAGCCTCTGTTGCTATCTGGCTGCTTCCACCAGGCTGCAGGGGTACAGCGGCCTCCTCAGGACCAGGGCATCCAATTGCCATACAGTAGGCATGTGGGACCAGGCTGGAGTCCCTGCTCCCATTCAGATCTGCATCTTCACAGGTAAAGCAGCCAGCTCAGAGGATGCTACAACTTTCCTCATTTTACCTGTTGATATTTCAGTCTCATGTGACTGAGCCCATAGGGCAGAAAACATGAAGGATGCTTTCTATAATCCGTCGGCAGAGACTAGCATATAGGAAATCTCAGCAGAACCCATGCCACAATGTTTCCTGAGCCCTTCCTGTGTGTGAGATTCTAGGCTTACATTTGAAATCACTATCCTATTTCACCCTCTGAAAGAGCCATTGAAGTCCTTACAGCACACAGAGAGGCCAAGCACATCACCTTAGGGTCACACACCTGGAAAGTGGCAGAGCCAAGATTTGTGTCAGGAGTGATGACTCCTGAGACTCAGCTCCTATGCACCTGCAATGCTGGATAAAAGCCCCAAGAAGCATTCTACGCCCTGAGCAAGCCTCAGGAAATGGCTCTCTAGATGTCCAGAGCAGCTGGAGCTGGAGTGATGTGGACCACAGGCATTTCCAAGTGTTTCCATGGTTGCAGGTCTGCCAGGATTTCTGGGTGAGCTAGAGCACAGAGATGAGGGCCTCAGCTTTTTTGTCAAATGATAAATCCTGTGATGGCTATGCTTGTAGTCAGGGGCCTCTTTTTCAAAGGCTCAAAGAGAGCTCAATATCCAGCAGCAAGAAAATACACCATACAGAAACAACGGCAGAATACAACACCGCCACAGGCTCACTGGTGGTTTCTCAGGAGCAGTCCTGCAGGCTTGGGTTTTCTCATCTGTAAGTCGTGGAGATTGTGATTCTCACTGTGATTTGCTACCTGTGAACTGGCAACAAATAAGATTGTAAAACACGATTTCCAATTTTCTGCTCTGCAGAGTTTTTCTTTCAGCAGGTTTGCAACAAAATGTAAGAGTCTGTATTTTTAAAGCCCATTTAGTGATTCTCTTTTTTTAAAAATAGAAGTATTTCATTTTATTATTATTATTATTATTTTAAATTGAACAGAGAGAAACACACACACACACACACACACAGAGAGAGAGAGAGAGAGAGGGAAAGTGAGAAAGCAAGCCTTCAGGTCCAGGACTTGAACCTTAGTTGGCCATGTGAGAGTCCAGTGCCTCAACCACCACACCACATACTGGCCCCTCACTTAATGATTCTAATGCTCAGCCTAGTTGGAGAATCACTGGTCTGAGTGATCTCCTTAGTCCCTTTCTGACCAAATTACCCATTTGGGGGATTAAATCTCTGAGTATTACCAGAAGGACAGGGTGTTATGGAATGTTTAAGAAATGTTTAATCAAAACCATCTATGGTGGGGTAGGCAATGGTAATGGAATGCCCCATGATGCTGAAGCCACATGGGAAGGTCCTGGGTTTGTATCCTGGGGTCTCCCTGTACATACCAGGGCACGTGCATGTGACCATGTACTGGATGACTGGGGCTGGGGGTGAATTGCACTGAGGACTCTGTTGATAATGCTTTTCTCTGAGAGAGAGAGAGAGAGACTTGTGGAAAAAAAATACAACTTTAAAAAATTTTAACTGAGATTAGGGACAGAGACCAGGAGAATTATCTGGGGAATGTGGCAATACTGGTTTTATTTGATAAGTTATAAGAGAAGATTTATAATGATTAGTAAGAGACATCTTATGATAAATACTCACTCATTGCTTTTTGACTGCTCAGCACTCATTTCCTGACTTTTGAAAAAGATACCTTTTTTTTTTCCCCCATTTGTTAGAGGGTGTATGTACTGGCCAGAGAGAGAGATGGAGAGACAAGAAGAGGGAAAAGAAGAAAGCACCTCCCAATGGAGCTTTGTCATGCCACAATCCCTTCTCCTCCATTTCTCCATCTTGTCAGGATTCTGGGCACGCACACACATGCGCTGGGATATTTTTTTTTTTTCCCGCTGGGATATTTTTCAAGCCACTGATCTGGTACTCAGACAGCACTGTCAGTCATGTGGGACCCAGCTCCTTTAACCACCAGGCCACAGGGCTTACCCTGAAAAAGTTACCTGGATATTCCTCTAATAAACTACTTCATTCTCAGCTCTTCATCCATGTGTTTTTGGTGGGTTTGAATCCATCTTGCTCCTGACCTCAGTGTAGGTATGAGACCAAGCTAGGTTAAAGAGACTCAAACACAGGATTTTTGATGGCTTAGTTGCTTATCTGGGACACTGTCATGCTGGTGCTCCTGGCAGTCCTGTGTCTTGATTGCAGGGGAGAAACCTATACATGGTAGAAAAATTGAGGCCAACATATGGAGGACAGATAATATAAATAAACCTTTAAGAACACAAACAATACGGTTTCGAACACTGATGGTTCTTATTACATCAAGATTGAATTTTTGTCAAAAAATGACACCATGGATATATTTAATAAAAGTCTGACAGAATATGAGAAGATATTTGTAATTTCAGAACAAAGAGAGAGAGCAACAGCTTCTAGAATATGCAAGAAAATCCTGTAAATTGAGGAGAAAAAGATCATACGTGGATACTTGATACGAATAGATTTACAGAGAAGGAAACTCTGAAAGCCTAACAAACCTATGATGAGCTCTCAAAATCATGCTAAGAAAAGTTTAAATTAAGACAATTAAATATTACTTTATACTCATTACACTGGAATAAATTGGGAAGCTGGTTATCACCAAGGGTTGAAAGGAATGTGTGGATACAGGACCCTCCATGTATAGCTGGTAGGACTGTTGACCACTGCAGTTTTTTGAGGACAATTGGAGACACCTTTGTCAAATCTGTTCTAAACCAATCACAAGTTTAGTGACCCACTAATGCTGCTCCAACACCTGCATACCAGTAGATTTCTGTCTCAGGTTCACAAAAGGACATATGTCAGAGATTTTCACAGAAATATTGCCTGTGGTGGCAGAGAATTGGAGGCTGCATCACAGGGAGAAGGAGCGAGGAAACTATAGTAGTTCTATACCACGGTCATCAGTCGCATATTGGTGCTGGAGAAATTATGATGCCTTTTTGCATAGGAAAAAAATACATCATGCTGTTTCAGACAACCCAATAAAATGGAGAAAGAGACATATACATAAAGTGATAAAAAAGAAAACAGAATAAGATCTATAACCAAGTATCACCTGCACAAATTAAAAATACATGCATACAAAAACCATACATATCTTGAAAGAACATATGCAATATATATAGATAGATATAGATATACACACACATACTTTATATACATATACGTATGTGTATATAATATATTATGTACATGTGTGTACGTGTTTGATATATTAAGATGGGTGCCCAAAAAACATCTCTGTTCCTAAAGATGTTAAAAAAACATGTAAATAAATAAATATTGGATAATTTTGACAGGTACAAAGAGGGAAAAACAAAAATCCAAGTGCTCAGAAAACAAATAACAAGAGTAATTTACTTTCTGTAGGTTGGTGAGGGAAGACTTCCCTGAGTTACTCAGATACATTTAGCTGGGGCATGACTATGGAAAGTATTTAAGCACATAGTCTGGGGAGACCAACTGGATAGAAGAAAAGCCATGAGAAAAGCTGTGAGGGAGAAAAGAGCTAGATATTTAAGGAACTAAATGTAGCGTGTGACAGTGAACCCAGAAGACAACATCTCTTTCCTTGAAAGTTTTGGAGTTGGGGAATGGTGTGGGTGAAGGTGGGGAATCAAAATCAATAGCCAGAGCAGGGTTGGACTCAGGACTTGTGTGCCCTAGCAGTCAGCACAGTGTTAATACCATGTAATTACCCGGAGCTGTAAAATCCACTCTTCTCAGTTAGCACAGTCATTATAAGGAGAAAGGAAGACATTTTCCAGGTAAATCTCCTTTCAGGTTTGCAGCAACCAGAATGCATTTGGAAAAAATAGGTCTGCGATTTTAATGTGAGGCCCCCAAGTGGAATTTATACTTTTACCTGCCTCTGATGTACTGCTTTAAACTCCTTCTAAATCAATAGGTTAAAAAAAATAGGGGCCGTATGGATAAGAAGATCCAACAGGCCTTGTTCTATTCACTGCGGCCTCACTTTGATGCCTGATGCTCGGAGGATGTGCAATTTTATCTACAGGGTAGATAAATACATATACTCCCTTTTAAAATAGAATTTTGAATGAAAAGGCCACAATGTAATATGGCTAGATACTGACTATACCCCCTGTTTCTCTCTGACTCTCACACATAAATGTGAATGCTAAAGCTATAGAGAAAAGTAAAAAGCGGAAATAAATAAAGGTAAGAGAAAGTTTTTTTATCCATGGATGTTTTACATATATATTATCAATATATATAAAATGACTATTGATATTTGGGTATAAGA
>NW_006159601.1:1990157-1997803 GCF_000334495.1 Tupaia belangeri chinensis | reverse complement strand
CAGGTCCAGGACTTGAACCTTAGTTGGCCATGTGAGAGTCCAGTGCCTCAACCACCACACCACATACTGGCCCCTCACTTAATGATTCTAATGCTCAGCCTAGTTGGAGAATCACTGGTCTGAGTGATCTCCTTAGTCCCTTTCTGACCAAATTACCCATTTGGGGGATTAAATCTCTGAGTATTACCAGAAGGACAGGGTGTTATGGAATGTTTAAGAAATGTTTAATCAAAACCATCTATGGTGGGGTAGGCAATGGTAATGGAATGCCCCATGATGCTGAAGCCACATGGGAAGGTCCTGGGTTTGTATCCTGGGGTCTCCCTGTACATACCAGGGCACGTGCATGTGACCATGTACTGGATGACTGGGGCTGGGGGTGAATTGCACTGAGGACTCTGTTGATAATGCTTTTCTCTGAGAGAGAGAGAGAGAGACTTGTGGAAAAAAAATACAACTTTAAAAAATTTTAACTGAGATTAGGGACAGAGACCAGGAGAATTATCTGGGGAATGTGGCAATACTGGTTTTATTTGATAAGTTATAAGAGAAGATTTATAATGATTAGTAAGAGACATCTTATGATAAATACTCACTCATTGCTTTTTGACTGCTCAGCACTCATTTCCTGACTTTTGAAAAAGATACCTTTTTTTTTTCCCCCATTTGTTAGAGGGTGTATGTACTGGCCAGAGAGAGAGATGGAGAGACAAGAAGAGGGAAAAGAAGAAAGCACCTCCCAATGGAGCTTTGTCATGCCACAATCCCTTCTCCTCCATTTCTCCATCTTGTCAGGATTCTGGGCACGCACACACATGCGCTGGGATATTTTTTTTTTTTCCCGCTGGGATATTTTTCAAGCCACTGATCTGGTACTCAGACAGCACTGTCAGTCATGTGGGACCCAGCTCCTTTAACCACCAGGCCACAGGGCTTACCCTGAAAAAGTTACCTGGATATTCCTCTAATAAACTACTTCATTCTCAGCTCTTCATCCATGTGTTTTTGGTGGGTTTGAATCCATCTTGCTCCTGACCTCAGTGTAGGTATGAGACCAAGCTAGGTTAAAGAGACTCAAACACAGGATTTTTGATGGCTTAGTTGCTTATCTGGGACACTGTCATGCTGGTGCTCCTGGCAGTCCTGTGTCTTGATTGCAGGGGAGAAACCTATACATGGTAGAAAAATTGAGGCCAACATATGGAGGACAGATAATATAAATAAACCTTTAAGAACACAAACAATACGGTTTCGAACACTGATGGTTCTTATTACATCAAGATTGAATTTTTGTCAAAAAATGACACCATGGATATATTTAATAAAAGTCTGACAGAATATGAGAAGATATTTGTAATTTCAGAACAAAGAGAGAGAGCAACAGCTTCTAGAATATGCAAGAAAATCCTGTAAATTGAGGAGAAAAAGATCATACGTGGATACTTGATACGAATAGATTTACAGAGAAGGAAACTCTGAAAGCCTAACAAACCTATGATGAGCTCTCAAAATCATGCTAAGAAAAGTTTAAATTAAGACAATTAAATATTACTTTATACTCATTACACTGGAATAAATTGGGAAGCTGGTTATCACCAAGGGTTGAAAGGAATGTGTGGATACAGGACCCTCCATGTATAGCTGGTAGGACTGTTGACCACTGCAGTTTTTTGAGGACAATTGGAGACACCTTTGTCAAATCTGTTCTAAACCAATCACAAGTTTAGTGACCCACTAATGCTGCTCCAACACCTGCATACCAGTAGATTTCTGTCTCAGGTTCACAAAAGGACATATGTCAGAGATTTTCACAGAAATATTGCCTGTGGTGGCAGAGAATTGGAGGCTGCATCACAGGGAGAAGGAGCGAGGAAACTATAGTAGTTCTATACCACGGTCATCAGTCGCATATTGGTGCTGGAGAAATTATGATGCCTTTTTGCATAGGAAAAAAATACATCATGCTGTTTCAGACAACCCAATAAAATGGAGAAAGAGACATATACATAAAGTGATAAAAAAGAAAACAGAATAAGATCTATAACCAAGTATCACCTGCACAAATTAAAAATACATGCATACAAAAACCATACATATCTTGAAAGAACATATGCAATATATATAGATAGATATAGATATACACACACATACTTTATATACATATACGTATGTGTATATAATATATTATGTACATGTGTGTACGTGTTTGATATATTAAGATGGGTGCCCAAAAAACATCTCTGTTCCTAAAGATGTTAAAAAAACATGTAAATAAATAAATATTGGATAATTTTGACAGGTACAAAGAGGGAAAAACAAAAATCCAAGTGCTCAGAAAACAAATAACAAGAGTAATTTACTTTCTGTAGGTTGGTGAGGGAAGACTTCCCTGAGTTACTCAGATACATTTAGCTGGGGCATGACTATGGAAAGTATTTAAGCACATAGTCTGGGGAGACCAACTGGATAGAAGAAAAGCCATGAGAAAAGCTGTGAGGGAGAAAAGAGCTAGATATTTAAGGAACTAAATGTAGCGTGTGACAGTGAACCCAGAAGACAACATCTCTTTCCTTGAAAGTTTTGGAGTTGGGGAATGGTGTGGGTGAAGGTGGGGAATCAAAATCAATAGCCAGAGCAGGGTTGGACTCAGGACTTGTGTGCCCTAGCAGTCAGCACAGTGTTAATACCATGTAATTACCCGGAGCTGTAAAATCCACTCTTCTCAGTTAGCACAGTCATTATAAGGAGAAAGGAAGACATTTTCCAGGTAAATCTCCTTTCAGGTTTGCAGCAACCAGAATGCATTTGGAAAAAATAGGTCTGCGATTTTAATGTGAGGCCCCCAAGTGGAATTTATACTTTTACCTGCCTCTGATGTACTGCTTTAAACTCCTTCTAAATCAATAGGTTAAAAAAAATAGGGGCCGTATGGATAAGAAGATCCAACAGGCCTTGTTCTATTCACTGCGGCCTCACTTTGATGCCTGATGCTCGGAGGATGTGCAATTTTATCTACAGGGTAGATAAATACATATACTCCCTTTTAAAATAGAATTTTGAATGAAAAGGCCACAATGTAATATGGCTAGATACTGACTATACCCCCTGTTTCTCTCTGACTCTCACACATAAATGTGAATGCTAAAGCTATAGAGAAAAGTAAAAAGCGGAAATAAATAAAGGTAAGAGAAAGTTTTTTTATCCATGGATGTTTTACATATATATTATCAATATATATAAAATGACTATTGATATTTGGGTATAATATATATATTATATATTTTATATATATGTATGTGTGTGTGTACATATATATATATAATATATATATATATATATAATGCAAAGTTCTGTAAGTTTTCTTATTTTCTATATTTTTCTTTCTATTAATAATTTCTAATTTCCTGTATTTACTAGTATAGAAGAATATATGCTATTATAGTATTTACTAAATATATCATTTTTATAATTTCTGCTTTTCTGACTTTTCACACAATTTTTTCTCTTTTTTCTTTATTTTTGTGAAATTTGTTAGAAGGCATATGTACTCAATGGAGAAAGACAGAGGGAAAGTGAGAAGCACCCCCATGAAGCATGGTCATGCTGCACTCCCTTGTCCTCCATCTTTCCATCCATTTGGGACTTGGGGTATGCATGTATACATTTCCAGTGTGTTTTTGAAGGACTAGAACCATGCAGCAGCTGCCCATATGGGATCCAGCTGCTTTATCCACTAAGCCACACACTGGCCCACACTGTAACTCTCTTTAATATGACTTTTTTTTTTCAATTGAAAAAGTCATTTACAAAGGGAAGAAAAATTACCACTGGGGGCTGCATGTAGATAAGATGTAAAACTGGACACTCTCTGATATTGATCCATATGGGAAATTTTTAGGATTGTATCTAGATATCTCCCTAAATATGCAGGGTACACATGTGCCCATAATCTGGGACTGGCTGGGGATGGATTGCAGTATCAAAACCCTATTGGGATTTCTGTCTATCTGTCTCTCTCACTTACAGAAGAAATAAATAAACTTGGAAAAATATTATCTCCTTTTAGGGAATGTGTCATATGTATATGCTTTTGATGGTTAATAGTTATACATACTATATACACACATATATACAGTAGATTACATATATGTGTGTATATATATATATATATATATGTATATACATGTGTGTATAAATATATATCTCAAAAGGCCTATGTTTGACTATGCAGAAATAGACCTGAAACCAAGTCTTAGGTGGAGTGTAAAGCTATAATTTCTGTGCAGGTATAAATAACAAGAAATGTGCATTTGGAGGGACTGAGGTCTTGGGGGAAGAGATGAGCCTGAGCAAAGTGATGTCAGGAAGAACCCCAGAGGACAAATGACCACTGGGAAATTTACCCTAATAGGGAAATAGTTGTTGTCAATTACTGAGAATAGCAATGTCTAATTTTTCATGTTAACTTCTGGTATGAAACATTTACCGTGGGGCAGGACATTTGCTCAGGGCTGGAGTTACCGTATGAAAAAGAAATGCAAGACCTCTGTTTTTGTGGATATTTTTTTGTCTTAGGAGAGGAGGAATGGTAATAACTGGTATTTATATAGTATTAAATATGTGCCAAACAGTATTCTCAGTGCTTTACATATATTAGCTTCTTTAATCCTCATGACTTAAGAGTATTTTTTTTTTATTTTACAGATGCTAAACTGAAGCACAAAGAAATTAAATAAGTTGCTCAAGATCATTCAGCCATCCATGACAAGGTTAGGATTACAAACCATGTAGTCTGACTCAAGGATTAGCAAAGAAATGAATTATAGATGATAATGAATGGTCGAAAAGGTATATACAAGATTATTTTAATGGAAAAACTAGGCAGGACCTACTTTATAAAATAATTATTTTATTTAACTTCATTTATTTTTATTATTATTTTTTAATTTGACCAGAGAGAGACAGAGAAAGAGAGAGAGGAGAAAAGTGAGAAAGCAAGCTGCCAGGTCTGAGACTTAAACCATGGTCAGCCATGTGGAAGTCCAATGTCTTTACTACCATGCCACCTGCCAGCTCAGATCTACTTTTGAGAGATTAGTTGTAGAAGATCTTTCTCAGGAGGTAAAACCTAAATGATAACAAAGCCATTTCTAAACTAAGGGGAATATGTCTCCATTATCCCCAAACATGACAGTTGGTTAGCCTTGGGGGTAATGGACTTAAACTGAATAGAGAGGGCAATATCTAAAGATCCCCAAATAAAGGGTGACCTAAGGGATGGAGATGACGCTTACCAGGACTAGACTTGAGACATACTCATTTCCTCCAAAACACAGTAAAGTAATGCTCAAATCAAGAGACCCTGGGTAGTACTTACATGGACAGAATAGGCAAGGGCAAATCAGGTAATAGACGCTAAGGTTACACACTACAGAAGGAGATGAAAGAAAAAGTAAAGTTGTAATTCCTTCCCTCACCCACTCTCCTCAAAGAATTGCCTTATATCCTCCAGCCAGATTCCTAATAGGCATTATTACAAATTGGCACAATATAAAGTACTGCAGAATTAACCAGATTTCAGTTCCAAATCCAGGCCTAGAATATACAACAAGTTTTTTTAAAAGCAAGAAAATGAGCCTATTTTTAACAGAGGGACAGGAATAGTAACATTGCCCATTCATGAATGATTGTTGCTAAATGGAAAATTATTCTAACAACTCTTATTATTTAAAAATCATCAGGACTAAATAGCTAGTGAGACGAAGTTTCAGCTGTCCAAGTGAAATGCACTCCAAACTATTGCCTTGGATTTTCTGGCTGTGAAAAAAGCCGAACAAAGCTTTAGGTAGATTTGATGTGTTTGCAGATGCTGTCCCTGCTGTGTCTGAAAGAGCTCCTACTCTTGGTGAACAAAACCTGGTGAAATCTACTGGCCCTTTACTGCTAGAAAGAAGATATTCTTAGAGCTCCAAAGGGCTTTCCCTCATGTATGGAGACACTGCAGGCTTCTTCATGCCTTTCCCGTTTCTCTTCTTTCTGCCCACCCTTTGAATATTCATAGCTCCTCAGTGGTCTGAATTAGATTGTACTAATGTGGCTATATACATGTATATATACATGCTTTTCATTGAAATATTTTCTTTAATTTTTACAGTAATTCATTTATATTCTCTATTTGTTGCTGGATTACAAATGATTTCAAAACTGAGAGGCTTAGAAAATAAGTGGTCTAACCTTGGTGGTGCTTATGGCACTGCAGTGCTAGAAGCCATAAAGCCAGTCAAGAATTCAGATCCCAAATTGACCTGAAACTATACATGCTTTTAATTGAAATATTTTCTTTAATTTTTACAGTAATTCATTTATATTCTCTATTTGTTGCTGGATTACAAATGATTTCAAAACTGAGAGGCTTAGAAAATAAGTGGTCTAACCTTGGTGGTGCTTATGGCACTGCAGTGCTAGAAGCCATAAAGCCAGTCAAGAATTCAGATCCCAAATTGACCTGAAACATACATGCATACTTGGGTACATACATACATGCCCAAGATTCTGATGAACTACCCAAGCTGGGCAGTTCTGGCTCAGGGCCTTTTCGAAGTTTGCAGTCCAAATGTTGGCTGGGGCCCAGTCATCTAAAAGCTCGACTGTGGCTGGAGGATCCATTTGATGGATAAAGCTGTTGGAAAAAGGCCTTGGTTCCTAATTTCCCTCATAATGTGGGCCTCTCTCTAGAGCTGTTTGAAATGTCCTGATGATCAATACAAGAGAGAGTAAAACAGAAGCCACAATGTCTTTTAGGACCTAGCCTCAGAAGTTAAACAGTATCGGGAACCAGCAGTTAGCATAATGGCCATGTCGCTGGACTCCCACGTAGGCGACCGCGGTTTGCGTCCCGGACCTGGTGGCTTAGAACTTACGCTGGGCACGTGCGCGTGTGTGCCCAAGATCCCGAGAGGAGAATGGAGGAGAAGGGTGGGCCACCCCCCCCCGGGGGGGGGGGCATGATTTCTCGCTTTCTGTCTCTATGTCTCTCTCTGTCTGTCTGGCGAGCGCACACACCCTACAGCAAAAACCTCTCCCAAAAAAAAGAAGTTAAACAGTATCCTTTTCACCATATCTTACTGATTGCATAAGTCAGCTCTGGTCAATGTAGGAAGGGAGCATCGAGGGTATATAAATTATGAAGATCATCACGGATGGAGGCTGACTACCACGCCAGCAAATGTTGTGCACTTAGACCCTGATTTAAAGATACAGAAGAATTGGGACCAGCAGATCTCGTAATGGTTACATTGCTGGACTCCTACATAGTTGACTGTGGCTGAGTCCTGGACCTGGGAGCTTAAAACTCACACTGGGTGTGTGTGCATGTGTGCTCAAGATCCCAAGAGGAGGATGGAGGAAAAGATACAGAAGTGTTAAGAAATCAAACCGGTAAACTGATCTACCTAAAATAATTGGTAGCACATTTCTTTCTTTTTTTTTTCTTTTCTTTTTTTTGGAGAGGTTTTTGCTATAGTGTGCGTGCGCTTGCCAGAAAGACAGAGAGAGACAGAGAGACAGAAAGTGAGAAATCATCCCCCAGGGGGATGGCTACACTGCAATCCCTTCTCCTCCATTCTCCTCTCGGGATCTTGGGCACA
>NW_006159601.1:1934740-1990029 GCF_000334495.1 Tupaia belangeri chinensis | reverse complement strand
TTGGGCACATGTGCACATGGGCTCAGCATGAGTTTAAGCCATCGGGTTCAGGACTCGAACCGCGGTTGACTACATGGGAGTCCAATGACATAGCCATTATGCCAACTGCTAGTCCTACATTCCTTTCTTATCATGGCATATTTAATTCATTCATTTGTAGATGGAGTATTTACTTTGAAGATAATCAAAGTTATTAAGATTGTTAAAATTAATCTTATTTTTATTTATAATCCCACTTAATGCATTTCTATCATGTGTCAATCCTTGGGCTAGGCACTTCACCTACATTTAATGTGTTTTTGTTTGTTTGTTTGGTTTTTTTTTAAGAGACATTTTCAGTATAGGGCGCATGTGCTCACCAGAAAGAAAGTGAGAGACAGAGAAAAATCACCCCCCAGGAGGGAATGGCCATGTCAGAATCCCTTCTCCTCCATTCTCTTCTCAGGATTTTGGACATGCACACACCTGCATGCCAGGCATGAGTTTTAAGCCACTGGGTCTGGGACTTGAACCAATATGTGGGAGTCCAGCAATGTAACCATTACACTATCTGCTGGTCCCGCCTACATTTAATCTTTACAATTAAAGATTGAGGTTGGTATTACTAGTCCCACTTTTCAGATAAGAAAGTAGACTTAGAAAGAGTCTTTGGCTTACAAATAATTTTAAGATCATTGAGTATAAACACTTCATGGATGGGAACTTGCACCCTAGAGAGTTTAAGAAACTCTCCTGAAGTCCAAGTGAACTAATGACTGAGTTGAGACCACAACTCTGGCCCCCAGGATGTAAGCGAAACTCTTTCAATTAAACAAGGTAGTTCTCAGGTCAACTTTTCTCCCAAACAAAAGACCGAAACTCTAAGACATCTAACCTCTGTAAAACGAATATAGCAATAGAATTCATAGCATGCTATGAAGATTACTGAGAGCAAATGAATATAATGGGACATGTGCAATGCCTAGCACATACCTAGGATTCATCATATGGTGGCTGTTATTATTATCATCATTATTGTTATTGATTTATAAACAGGAAAACTAATCCAAGCAATCATTGAGCACCTTGATGATGTGAATCATCCCTTAAACTCCGCACCATACTGGAGTCTATATCACTTTACCTATTCAGATCAGTCTGAAGAACTGGCATGACATATTATGGGCTAGTCAGCCTCTTCTTTACTGTAGCTCCAATTGTTTCACCAAAGTAATGTTTGCATGCCCCTGGATATATTTAAGATGATTCCAGATGACACAGGTTTATATATTTAAATAGTTATGAATTTATTTTAACAAGTATTAGAAAAATATAACTAACAGATAAAACCACTGATAGTAAATAATCTTGCTTCGGGTGATATAAATTTAAACTTATGCTCAATTTTAAGAATATCAGGGGAATAAATAATAGAAACAGCAACATGTAATTACAACAAGAATTGTGAAAATGAACTATAAATACAGTTTGGAGAGCACAAATTTAACACACCTAGAGAACAATTATAGGGGTCTAGCAGTTCCTAATAGCCTTGTTTATTATTAATCTTTTTATATTACCAATATTCTCTCTTCTGAGGTAGCTTAGCCTGTGTTCTTCTTTACACTCCATGATTCTCTCCACATTCTAAAACTGTCTAGGAATTATCAACATAAAGAAAGTGTGGAGAAGAATTCCCTTGAAGTGTTGGATCACACATAGTCTCCTTTGGGGAGATTACCATCTCCATTCCATTCCAGACTCCCAAAACATCCTCTTCAAACCTCTATCCTTGCATTTAGCACGTTGTATCAAAATTAAATACTCCATGCTTCTCTTTCCTGCTTTTCTGGGGTTCCTCAAGGGCAGGAATGTGCCCCATTCCTCTTTGCATCCCCAATGCCAAGTATAATAATTGGCAGAGGAAAAGTACCCAATTAACGTTTACCTGAAAAATGAGTACCAACCCCAAACTGCAAAAATTAAAAATAATGTTTCTTCTTGTTGGCCCCTGAAAACTTGCTGCCTATCCAATACATAGGGCAATCATGAAAGAGCTTTGTATTTATTCTGTTTTAGCTAAGAATTTAGTGGCTATGAAATATTTCTCAGCTATTCCAATGTGGGAGGCGCAAGAGACGAATACGTTGGAGAAAGGGTAGCATGTGTTCAGGCTTCAGAGGGTACAAACTTCTCTTCCTTGTCACTGGTAACCTGGTTTGAACTGATAACTTTTAATTGGGACAAAGCCTTGGGGAAAAAAAAAAAAATCCCTCCCAAATGCAAATGCTTCCATCTGTGATCCTATTAAACATTTGCTCATTCAGCAGAGCTTTGCCAAACTGCCACATTATCTCTTCTTGACAATTAACATTTGATCCAGAAACTGAGAAATGGAGGAAAAAAATATAGATGATAGGACTCATTTTAAATAAACTGAGTATTAAATAAAACACAAACCTGCAACTTTATTAAGATCCTGAATAACTTGCCAATAATCTTTTTTTTTTCCCCCTCCAGTGTGATGAATCACTAGACTATAACCTTTCCATCAGGGCAGAAAAGAAGAGTGTACTGAGAGATTGAAGAGAGTTGGGGTCTACCTCTAATTTTGCTGCTGGGTAGGTCTTGGGCAAGGCAGTGAATCTACTCAGACTTCAGTTTCTCTTTAAATTAGGGTTCGAACTAGATTCTCCTAGGGCCTTTTGTTCCTATTTTTCTTTCTTTCTTTCTTTCTTTTTTTTTTAAAGCTGATTTATTTCTTGCTTCCATGAGCAAAAAAAGAGAGAGCATGATTGAGAGAGTGCACAGCCCCAGCAGGATCATGATGAACAGATCCACCTCCAGCTTCAGGCAGCTCCAGATCATGGGCACACATGTGCTCGATGTGAACCCAGAAACTTCCCAAGTGGGTCAACCTCACAGAGTGTGTATGTATTACTGTCGCTACCCCTAGGAGGAGCCTTTCTAAATCTAATAAACTACCTTCAATTCATTCATACATTTAAAAAAATATTTATTGAACTCCTACTATATGGCAGGGACTGTGTTAGGTACTTGTGGATAACAATTAGCAAGATAGGCAAGATAGATGTGTTTTACTGGAACGTAAAGTCCAAGGTTGAGGGTAAGTATTAGACTAATGATTATGCATAAGCATACAAATAATTACTTAAGTGTGGTTATGCTAAGTATAAGGCAGATGGGCAGTGTAATATCAACATACATAGCAAGGAGGGCTAGAATAGTCCCAGGGGACAGAAGACGCATCCTTGAAAAAGTGATATTTGACAGCTGGCATCTGAAGGGTTGAGCAGGAGTGGCTCAGAGGAAAGGTGGGCCCAAGCAGAGGAAAGAAGGTGGATATTTGAGGAACTAAGAGTAACTAGTGAAGGGCTGGGCAGTCAAGTGAGTTGAGACTAAACAAGCCAGCTCCCGTCTACATGGGGCTTTACAAGCCAAATGAAATTTAACCCCTTTCAGTGGTAAAAGGAAGCCATTAATGGAGATGATATCATTGGAAGTGAAAAGATTTATAGGAACTGATTAAGAGAATGCTCTTTTCTCTGGCCATACCTCAAATTGTGATAAGACCTGGTGGGTAAGATCTTAACTTGGATACTTGTGGATAAACTAATGCAAAAGAAATACTCATATTATAATCTGGGACTTCTTTGGGGTTCTTGAATAATTCTGTATGGTTCATTTTCTCATACTAGTTAAGCTCTTTGTATGGCCTTAGTTTGCCCATTATTGCAATATTTCAGGAAAGAATATGCCATTGGAACTTTAAGCAAATCCTTGCTAATGAGGTTACGATTCCAACTTTCTTAGCAGGCAATGTCACCTTTTGTAAGAATAGTCATCGACAAGGTTTTGAAGGCAGTCAGCCCCTTGTTTGTCTTTTGGACTCTACAAAGCTCAGTTTTATTCCTCTTCTCTTTGTAAAGAATCAGATCGCTTCCGTTTAGAAGTTGAGGTGAAATAAACTCATAGTGTTCTCCTTTTCAGGGGAGCTAGCTTTCTAGATTCTCCTATTGCAGACTGAAAGGCTTTGTACTCTATTTTAAAGACTCTCAAAAATCAGCCAGCAGGTGGGGAAGAAATTGTGTGCATCTGAGTGGAGGAAGGTTGACTTGAGAAACTTTTCAAGTGTGCCTGTGTACATTATCATGACACATTCCACTAATCAGGAAGGAGGCTCGGAGATTGAGTCAAGTAATAATTCTTTAACCCAGAATTTGGAGGCTTATATTTTATTCTCTCTAAATTAAAATATATGTTTATTTGGGTGTGGTGGCACTTGCGCTATGGTAAATGAAAATATATGTTTATCCTTTTCTATATTAAAAACTGCAACTCTTAATGTTATTCATTGTTGGCATTCATTTTGTTTTTTTAAGTTTTTTGCCATAGGGTGTGTGTGCTTGCCGGAGAGAGAAAGAGATAGTGAGAGGAAAAGTGAGAAATCACTCAGGGGGGATGGCTAACCACAATCCATTCTCCTCCATTCCCTTTTGGGGATTTTGGGTATGCACACAGAGTGATTTTCAAACCACCAGGTCCGGGGCTCAAACTGTAGTCTGCCATGCAGGAGTTCCACACCTTAACCACCGCGCCACCTGCTGACTGCCATTGTTGATATTCTTGATGACTGACTACATACAAGTCAATGTAATTTTTGGACCTGAACTTTTTCTAGGATTGGTTCAATATTCATAATAAGTATAATAAAGTACCACAATTGCCATTTGTACTTGGTCACTTTAATCATCTAATTTATATCCAATTAGGCAGCTAATGAAAAAGAAGAGGAGGTGAAAAATAGATTATATAAAGCTTAGGTTCTTTATTCCACCTAAGAGCTTTGGAATTATGACATTGGTTTACTAACAGAGACTGGAGAAGAAAGCCCAGCTGTGTCTTATGTTCTGCTTTACCGTGAAGATTAGTCAACTGGCCATTAGTTTGGAAGGTCTGTTGGAGGATTATGGTAATGAGAAGCTGCCTATCCCGAACCTGAAGTGAAAGCAGGGGTGTCAGAGTCATCATATTCTGTTGTCTGAGGCCAAACTACAGTAAGGGTCATCAGCATAAGGAGAAAATGGCATAGTTTACTGTTTAAGAACAGAGATTTTGGGGGCCAGTTTGCTGCCTCATAGCTGTGCATGACCCTGGACAATATTACTTACCCGTCTGTGCTGGAGTTTCCTTAGTTATAAAACAGGGATAATAATAATACCATGAGCCATCAAGAACAACGTAGGACTTAGGTGAGCTGAATGCGGCACTTGCCTAGAGCAAAAAATGGAAGGAAAAGCCATTAGACTCAGTAATCAAGATTTTAAAATATTTTATTGTACTATCTTTCAACAAAAATAAAATGTAATACAAAAAAAATTGTGATGAACAAAACTTCAAAAGGAACTTTCTGTGGATGAATGAATACACTGACCTTGGGAACCAGCAGTTAGCATAATAGCTATGTAGCTGGACTCCCATGTAGTCGACCACGGTTCGTGTCCCGGACCCGGTGGCTTAAAACCCACACCGGGCGCATGTGCATGTGTGCCCAAGATCCCGAGAGGAGAATGGAGGAGAAGGGATTGCGGTGTGACCATCCTCCCTGGTGGTGATTTCTTGCTTTCTGTCTCTATGTCTCTCTCTGTCTGTCTGGCGAGTGCACGTGCCCTATAGTGAAAAACCTCTCAAAAAATAAATAAATAAATAAATACACTGACCGTTAAGTCTTCCTGAGGTTTTTAACAGAAGGTTGTACAGTCACACACTCAGCCTTTGTTTTTTGGCAGTCATTTCAAACTTCCAGAATATTTTGCTATTTGGGAAATATAATGTAGCTGGACTCCCATGTAGTCGACCACGGTTCGTGTCCCGGACCCGGTGGCTTAAAACCCACACCGGGCGCATGTGCATGTGTGCCCAAGATCCCGAGAGGAGAATGGAGGAGAAGGGATTGCGGTGTGACCATCCTCCCTGGTGGTGATTTCTTGCTTTCTGTCTCTATGTCTCTCTCTGTCTGTCTGGCGAGTGCACGTGCCCTATAGTGAAAAACCTCTCAAAAAATAAATAAATAAATAAATACACTGACCGTTAAGTCTTCCTGAGGTTTTTAACAGAAGGTTGTACAGTCACACACTCAGCCTTTGTTTTTTGGCAGTCATTTCAAACTTCCAGAATATTTTGCTATTTGGGAAATATAAGAATTTTCAAGATTATTCAGCCTGAACTATGTTATATAATTTACTTATATTATTTTGTTTTGCCTCTCTCACTAGAATTTAATTTCTGCGAAGGCATGGATTTTTCTAAAAACTGCTAATGCTGAAGGCATTTTAAATTTACACAAAGGCTACAAAGACAGTACAGTTAATTCCCCTGTCCTGCTCACCTACCCTTCTCTAATGTTAGCTTCTAATATTAATATAACTAGGTACATTTTATCAAAACCAAGAAATTAGTATTGCTGATACTGACACAATACCATCAGCCAAGTTAGACTTTAGATTTCTCTAATTTTTGTATTCAAATTATTTTTCTGTTTCAAGATGCAATTCAGGATAACATGATGCATTTAGTCATTATGGCTACATCATCTCCCCTTATTTGTGGCAGTTTCCCTATCTTTCCAGGTTTCTTATGACTTCGACACTTTTGAAAGATACTGGTCAGATATTTTGTCAAAATGTTCCCTCGATTTGTGTTTGTTTGATAAAAATTATTCCCTGATGTTTCCTTGGCATCTAGAATGGTGTGTGGCATGTAGACATATCACAATATCTGTTAATTATTCGAGACAGAACTTACATGCATCTACCTGATGATGTGGCCAAATAATGTAGTATACAAACTTAAACAGTCATACAAAGTTTTTCGGTTGTCCTTTTGTTGTTTTTCAAAGAAAATGCTTGTAAATGGCTTCTAAAGAAAGCTAACTGCTCTAAGGAATCCTCTTACATCCTAAGGTAAAGTGAGAATCCTCTTTTTAACTGTCATTGGCTATCAGAAACACAAAAAATGTGAGAAAGCTAGTTCTAAGTGCAGTGTACATGATTTGAAAATACTCTTTAGTTTCTCTACCAACCATGGCTTACACTTAACTAAGAGTTAAGAATTTGCAGAAAAGCAGCAGTTGGGTCCTATTGTGCTCTATATCTCTAGCATTCAACAATTGCCTTGCCCCTTGGGAGTCTTGATAAAGATAATCTACCCCAGTCTACACTACTGAATATTGTGTATAAGGAGGTTTATTCTGGGCCCTGGGCAGTCACTCCTCCTAGGAATATCGCAGAAATTTCGCAGGTTAATTTTTGTTCAAACAGGCATTCACATTCTAGCTCTACTAGCACAAGTTTCTTGAGCCCCCGGGTTGCATTTTCTTTATGTATAATTGGAAAGTCGTTTCACCTTTGTTGTCAAGGATGAAACAAAGTAGCTTGTTTTCAAAGTGCCTAACAGGAGTCCAAGCACACTGAGGATGGCCAATACAGAGTCCTTCTTATCTCCTGTCTTCTCAGCTTCTCATCCACACTTGTGGTGACCAGAGGCCACCAGTACAATAATCACTGCTTTCAAGGAGGAAGAACCCTGGGAATAGCCAGAAGCAGTAAAATGTGTTTGTTAATTTGCCATTTACAGGTTGCATGACCTTAGCCAAATTTTACCGGTAGTTTTTCTTTGTATGATGGTGATTCCAATAATTACCTCAAAGGGATGCTGTGAGGGGTAAATAGGAACACATTACATTAAGTGCTTGCGACTCTGTCTGAAACATGTATTCATAACTCCTAATAAATACTACCTGCTATTATAATGGATTTCTATATTAGATGCACAGGGCAGGTGGTGGTAAGACAGATATGCCAGGGAAAAGAGGAAAATAAAACCAGATTTATTATGAAGGAAATAAGAAAGAATGAATGATGTAATAAGAGAATAATTCTGTCTGACTCAATAGCTACTTTAGAACTATCTCTAAACCTTTCATAATTTTAACTTAATATTTAAAAAATTTTAAATTTTTTAGAAAACTATTTTTTTTCCAAGAATGGGGTAAGAGGAAGAGAATATTGCTTGATTATTGCAGCATTTTCAAAGGTTGCAACATGGATTAGCAAGTCTTTTCTATGAAGGGCCAGATAGTAAATATTTCAGATTACAAGGACTACATCTAGGCTCTGTCCTTCTTCTTCTTCTTTTCTTCTACTTCTTATTCTCTTCCTCTTCTCCTCTTCTTCTCCTCTCCTCCTCCTCCTCTTCTTCCTTCCTCCTCCTCCTTCTCTTCTCTCTCTCTCTCTTTCTCTCTCTCTCTCTCTTTCTCACATTACATTTTTAAAAATGTGAAAATCATTTTTTGGTCCACTGGTCAAGGCTTGCTGACTTCTGGTAGAGCCAATTCCTATATTCTAGAGAAGTCTGAAGAAAAATGGAATGAGGAGCTGAGCTTAAACTTGAAATAGTATGGATTTGCTAATAAGGGAGACAGTGAGAATTACAGAATGGGCAGTTGGACCCCTTGTCAAACCCCGAGAAGAACAGAAGCAAGGAAAATGCACAGTCTAAATCCAAGACGTAATGAAACATCCTTCCATGTGTGGATGGGTTGGGACTTACTTGTCTCAAAAGCAGCAAAGTAGCAAGAAATTTGTTTTACCAAATCTGCTTGTGACTATTGGAAGATAATTCTCCATGGATCTCTTGGGTTTCTGCACATCTTGGAAGCAAGGCACTCACTGCTCTTTTGTTCCAGACTCTCTTTTGAAGGACATTTGTGTAGCGCACAGCGTTGTAAGATAGAGATAGTGTCTCCCTCAGGAGCAAAGTCCAGACATGCTTATTGCCTATCATCAGGGATCTGGGTCCTCTAAAGTAAGGGCTCTTCTCCTCTAACACATCCACTTGCATGTGTGAGTACCATCTGGCCCTCTTCATGATGCAAAATAAATGCTGGGAGAAATATACTGTCCTTTAGATGTTATATAGCAGTCTCACATCAACACCCAGGGAACCTTGGCAGGTTTGTTTACTTCTTAGCTTGCAAGTAGGGAATAATCTCAAACCACTTACAGTTTTTGACACTGATAGAAATGAAATGAAGATGAAGAACAAACTAAAGCAAGAGAACCAGAAAACATTTTTTAAAAAGTGAGTTTTAAAGAGAATATTTAGGGCCCAGTCATGGTGGCATGCTATGATGCTCCTTCTCCACAGGCTACGATGACGTTGAAGGCAAGGTTCAATTCCTGGACCAACCTAAAGTCTAGACACAGTGGAAGCACCTGTAATCCCTGTGACTTGAGAGGCAGAGGCAGAAGAATCACAAGCTCAGGACTGCCTGAGCAACATAGTTAGACCCTGTCTAATGGAGCTGGGCATGATGGTCTATACCTGCCAGCTGGGAGTCTGAGGCAGGAGGGTCATGATATGGTGAGACTCTCTCTTTAAAAAAAAAAAAAAAAAGGGACCAGCAGATGGCATAATGGTTACATCACTGGACTCCCATGTAGTTCATTGCTGTTCAAGTCCCAGCTTATAACTCATGCCAGGTACATGCTCAAGATCCCAAGAGGAGAATGGAGAAGAAGGGATTGCAGTGTGGCCATCCCCGGGGTGTGCTTTGTCACTTTTCATCTCTGTCTCTTTCTTTCTCTCTGGTGAGTGCATGCATTCTATAGCAAAAAAAAAAAAAAAAAAAAAAACTCTCTTAAAAAAGAAATATAAATTTTAAACTTTAAAGTATTTAGCAAAGTCTTAAAGTAGTAAGACACTCCAAACCAGAAATTGTGGAGAGTGTAAACAGTCTACATGGCTGACTTGGGTAAAAAGTCTTACATTGCCAAAGCAACCCGCATCTACTTTGGCTGTTTGTCTATTAAAATTCTACCCACTGTCCAAAGGGTTTCTCAAATATCACCCTGCTTGGAAGTGACTTCTTTTTCAAAGGTCAGTCATTTAAACTGCTTACATTATCATATTATTTCAGTAAGTGCAATATTATAGTCCTGCTGGTTTATCTGAAATAATAAATCCAAAAGCTTTAAGAAAGTGCTCAATAAATGTGTATATTTTCATTTATTTAGCTGTGTGTAATCTTTATTATTGCCAGTTACATGTAGATTGTAAATTCACTAACAACAGTAATTTATTTTTAATCTTTGTGTCCAAATTAGGCACTTGTTATGGGCTGAAGTGTGTTCTCCTCAAATTTATATGTTGAAATCCTAACCCCCAGTACCTCACAATGTACTGTATTTGGAGATAGAGCTTTAAAAGAGACAATTACATTAAGATGAGCCTTAATCCAATTTAGCTGGTGTCCTTAAAAGAAAAAAATGTGGATACAGGTAAAGAGGGAAGCTCACATAAAGACGCAGAAAGACGACACCACCTTATGAGCCAAGGAGAAAGATCTCAGAGAGTGAGCTACCTTGCCAGTACCTGAGCCCAGACTTCTAGTCTCTAGGCCTGTGAGAAAATAAACAGAAAATAAATAAATAAATAACTAAATAAATATCTGTGTTTAAGCCAAAGTCTATGGTACTTTGTTATTGCAGGTTTAGTAAACTAATAGAATGCTCAATATTTGGTTATCAGTAAAAGAAAAAAAAAGCCACCCCTCTTCCTGCATTAGATATCTTTCTTATTACAATAAAATGTTATACTAAATCTCTCTCATCACCCATCCATCACACTGCATTGTAATACCTCCTTAATTATTATTTTTTAGCGTGCATATTACATAGTATTTATTTTATCTGGTACAAATGACAGAAAATCTGATTCAAACAAGACCAAGCAAGATGGAAATTTACTGAGCTGCAGGGATGTATCTAGCTTTGGACATGTTTGATTCAATAATTCAAATTTCATCATTAGTTTTACTCTCTACTCATTTTTTCTCTTTTTTTTTTAAGAGAGAGATTTTTGATATAGGGCACATCACTCAGCAGAGAAAGAGAGACAGAGAGCAAGAAATCACCCCCCCCCACACACACACAGGGGATGGTCACACTGCAGTCCCTTCTCTACTATTCTCCTTGGGAATTTGGGCACACATGTATACATGCTCAGCGTTAGTTTTAAGCCAAGTCTGGGGCTTGAACTGTGGTCAACTACATGGGAATCCAGCGATGTAACCATTATGCCATCTGCTGGTCTCCCTTCTCATCTCTTTACTTTGCTCCACAGTACTGCCAACATATTGAAGCTTACATATTTCTAGGTTCAAGATCTGCATAAAAGAAAAAAGTTTGTGTCTGAATAGTTCCAGCAAAATTCCCCAGGTTGCATCTCACTGGATCGGGCCGCATGCTCATGCCTAAAGCAATTAGTGTAGCCGTGGATGCAATATTCAAGCCTGGATGGATTCCCAGGCCCTACCAGGAAGTCAGAGATAGTCAGATACCTGATACCTGATACCCAAGGACCAAAGTTATGCAAAGACTAAAGGAGGTTGGATGTATGAGGGGGTGCTTCCCGAGGAGAATTGGTATCTAGGAGAAGAGGGATGGAAGCTGGATGGAAAAAAACATCAAGTATCCTTGCGTTTAAACATGTTGCTCCCATTTAACTATTAAGCTCTCAAAGACTAGATATACCAGTCTCTCTCTATTTTCTGGACCTAGCAAGGTTCCCTGAATATAACGATAGGCACCAACAAGTGTGTGTGAATAATTAATTGAAGGCAGTAGATATGGAGTTCTCAATGAAGCACAAGAGATTTCTGTTTCTGCTGCAACCAGGACAGAGTTCCTATGACTCCTGCTGGTCTCCACTGTTAGAAAGCAGCCTGTAGCCTCATTGCCTGAGCCTGGCCTCACGGAGGGAAATGGTCCTCTTCTATTCTCTAGGCAGGACAGCCAGCCAGCCAGCCTTGGTGAGATTATGAATATTGACTTTGTGATCAAATTCTATCTGGACATGGAAGGGTATGTGAAAATGAAAATATAAACAAATGGGCAATGTGTGAGGACAGGGATCCTACCTAAAATGTTCTGTTCTTCACTTCAGCCACAAATAGGAATTACATCAGATAGGTTACAGGGCCACCTAGTGGTCAAAGACAAACACACTAGACTATAAACTGGGTTTTGCCTGCGTGATTAGCTTAATCGCTGTCATCCTGGGCGTGGAAAGTAGTGTTCCCTAGTCACCAAAGGGTCTGGGTGCCCTCCCTGGTTTTCACCTTTTCTACTACTTTTGGGAATGCCACTGAAAGCAGAAATTTACATTAAAATGAGTCAGTGATATTGTTTTTGTTTTTTTTTGTTGTTTTTTTTTTTTTTTTACTTTGTTATAGGAAAGGTTGGGGGATGAAGGGATATTAACATGACAGAGATGCTGAAATGTTAATGAAAATTACAGTCCAACATGCTCCCCTCACCTTCTTTAACTTCTATTGTTCTTAGAATCTGTGGAGGTAAGGATCACATAAAGAACTTCGAATTTTTACTATTTGAATTTATTAGGTATATATTGCTGCTATAATAACGAAGAAGAGGCCATATTTAAAACATTTTTAAAAAGTGGATATCACTTCTTAAGGGAGTGTTCCCTGATGACCTAAAACCAGGGTGCAGTCAACCTGGACTGAATTATCTACAAATCTCCCATACATATTTTAGATATATGGTTGGCATTACAGGCACAGAGAGTGGCCTCGGCACTGCATGGTGCTAACCTGTTGAAAGGAGAAGTTAATTTATAAACTTTGTTATCTTGGGCACTCTGATTGGTTCTAGAGAGTCTTGCTTCTGGCAGTAGAAAGACTCCAGGTTCCTGCCTTACATCTGCAGTGGGATTGGTTCATTGCAATGTTTGGAGAAAACAAGGTTGACAGATGAAGGTGAGCGAGTACGCCGTTTGGCTAATGAATGCAGTTATGATTCAACAGGGAGCAGGGTACCCTAGAAGTTCAGCTCTTTATAATAGAGTCCTTTCCATAAAGAGTCCTAACGGTTTCAGATCATAGTGTATACAATAAAGTTACTGATAAATACTTGATTAATTAGAAAACTATTATAAAAATTGTAGTTGGGAAGGGTCATTTGTAGCCCAATGGTTTGGAAAGTGAGAGGCACTAGTTTCTGAGATACCAATTAGGAGAGCATTGTAATAATTCAGGGACAATCACTGTGATAATTGCTATGGAAGGGAAGAGACTATGCCTCTTTGCCAGTATCGGATCCCCAGAGTGCTCATTACAGTGCCTTGCACAGTGTAGCTGACTAATAAGCATTGGTTGAATGAATATTTGCATAGTCTGGATACACACAGTATTGCAGAAGGAGGTTTAGGAGAGAAATGAAGAAATACAGAAGATGTATCTAGCACATAGGTGTAAGAAGTTACAGAGAATGAAAGTGCAATGGCAACTCTGCAATCTTAGTAATGGCATGGCTAAGAAAGAGATGGAGATGGAAAATGGGAGAAGAAGGGAGGGGATAAAGAGAGGGAGAGAGAAAAGAACAGGGCAGGGAGAAAAAGAGACTGCACACCATGCAGGAGTAGGCTGCCAAAGCAGAAGAAGGAATAAAGAATTCCGAATTTCCATTGTTCTTAATGTTGAATTTGAGCTGAGGATGGGACGTCTCAAAGGAATATTTAGCAGGTAACTGATGATAAAGATTTGAGTATGGGTGAGAGATAGGTGCTTCGCATGCAAGTTTGGATATCTTTAAGATGGAGGCAGGAGCTGAATCTGAAAGGGCACATCAACTGCCTCAGGAGGCAAGATGCAAAGACAGAAAAAACACAGAGGGCCCAGAATTGAGCTCTGGAGAACCTTCACTGTTTCAGAAAGTGTTGGGAACATTGCATAAACTTGCAAGTCATAATCTTCTCCAACTGCCGGTTGAACGCTTCTTTATCAAAGCCTCGGAGAAATTACTTGACATTTTAAATGTAGACTATACAGAGAGTTGTTAAAAGCAGGTATGAAGTGGAAAATCCTTCTGAGATACACAGAGGGAATAAAATATTTCTCTTTCAGTTGTGCTCTGTTCTAAAATTCTCAAAAGCAACAAAAACCCAGGTACTTCAATTAAAAAGTTTGCAGTGGAGATTGCTCTCATTCCAATCCATTAAGTGTACTGTTTCCCCTTCTATTTTTACTTTTATCTCCACTTTGTAAAGAGGTTGTTCAAACCTGTGCATCGAATTTTTACAAAGCAACCCAGCCACTAAGAGAAAATCAAAAAGGAAGTGCAGTACATTTATAACAACTTTGCTGGGAGCCAGCGGGAGGGGAAACCAAAGCAGTCCTGTCTGGATCAGTGACATCAGAGCACTGGGAAAGTTAATTGGCATACCATGAAGAAATATAATGGGAGACCAAGGGTGGCTTGGGCAACCTTTTTAGCATGAAAGGACTATACCTTTGGCAGTAACCACTTCTCACTTCCTTGCTTCCCAGCAGCCTTCATCGCATACATTAACACAAACAGTACTTTTCCAGATGTAATCAGAGCTCAAGAAATAGGAGACTGACTTGAGGAGGAAGCAGCTGAGCAAAATCTCCATTTGGGGTAGTGCTGAGGCACCAGCTTATTGGAGGACATGTTGAAATAAATGTATGTGATTTTTACTGACGGAAGATTAAACAGTTTTTCTATCGAGGATGTGTGTGTGTGTGTGCACGTGCACTTGTGCTAACTAGCATCAATTTGGGTAGGCAAATGGAAACACGTAATAGTTCCATGATGATGCGAGGATGATGGAAACAATACACTTTGTTGTATGTAAGTGGATATCGTGTGGAAGCAGGATCCAGGTGTTTCCTTGAAACACCCAAAAACACTGAACAACATTGAAATCCAATGTCAACAAGTGAAACACATTGACAGCAAAGCACAGTGATTCTCAAAGCAAATTCTTAAAGGCGCACTGTAAATTCAGCTCACTTAATGACTTATAAAGGGAGAAATTAAAAAGCATCATTTTAATTATTGTGTTTGTGTCAAATGTAGCCAACTGCTACAATAATATCATTTGGCTTGTTCGACTGTAATTAATCCAGTAAGTGTACAATGTAAACAGATTAGAACTATTTATAGCTCTGAAGCTCAAGTGGAAATGAGATATTGCCCAAGTACAATTACAATATAGACTTGTTGATATGCCTTCAAATTATGTTTGGACTTTTAACTCCTCATGTTGTTCTTCAACTGAATTAACCTTTCTAAAACAATTCTAACAGTGGATCTCATCAAACATATTCTCAGATGGGCACAGCAAATTGAGTAACAAGGTATTTTTTATTATAGTCAAATTGAATAAAGCTTATTAAGAATATTTTTTTCTAAAGAATTATTTTGTTTAACGTTATTTAGTTATTTAAATTTGACCAGAGAGGGACAGAGTGAAAGAGAGAGAGAGAAAGAGAAAAAGAGAGGGAAAGTGAGAAACCAAGCCACCAGGTTTGGAACTTGAACCGAACCACAGTTGGCCATGTGGGAGCCCAGCACCCCTAACTACCACAGCACCTGCAAGCCCCAAGAATATATTAACTAATGTGCAAATACCAAGTATATTTTTAAATAGAAATTTCTGCAGTGAGATGCAAACATTATGTGATTTTAAGAGTCGGGGCTACAGAAAGAAAATCATAATCTAAATTGATTTTGTTTTACTGGCATAGATACCCTCCAAAGGGGAAGTCAGTATTGGATAACACTTTTTAAAATGTCATAATCCTTGCTTAACAATAACAAATGAACATTGTACACAAGACTGCAGGTCTACAGGGGCTAGCAGGTGCCATGGTGGTTAAGGTGCTGGTATCCCACTTGGCTGACTATGGTTCAGTGACATCAGAGCACTGGAAAGTTAATTGGCATACCATGAAGGAAAATAACGGGAGACCAAGGGTGGCTTGGGCAACCTTTTTAGATTCAAGTCATCCAAACCTGGTGGCTTAAAACTCATGACTTTCACATGTGTATGTATGCCCAAAATCCCGAGAAGAGAATGGAGAAGGGATTGCAGTGTGGCCATCCCCGTTGGGGGAAGGGGTGATTTCTCACTTTTCCTCTCTGTCTCTCTCCGTGAGTGCACATGTCCTATGGCAAACAACTTTAAAAAAAAAAAAAAAGATTAAAAGACTGCAAATCTACTATTTAGGAACAATACATGTAAATTAGATCTAAAGTCATTGCATTCACAGCTCTAGGAAAAACATTTGTCCGAGCTCTTATATTCTTTATGCTGTTACGGTTGCTCAGGCTACAATAATATATTATTATATAGCACCTACTACCCATAGCATGCTTTCAATTTACAAGATACCATATTAAGTCCTTGGCATTCTTTTGGTCGATCAATCCACAAAGCCTCATGACACATGTGCTGTGGTTATCTCTGTCCTGAAGATGAGAAAACTGACGTTGAGAGAGGTTATTTTCTCAAGACTCTAATAGAGAATGGCTTTATGAGCTCTGATTGATCAGAATACAAGTTATCACTGGACGAATAGCAATTTTGAATGTGAGCCTAAGTAAGACTTTTGAATGCAATGGAGATAGCTTGTTTTTTGTCTTAGTGTGAATGAACAAGGCAGAGAAAACCCACTTACTGCTGCCTAGAGAAGACAGTATCTCTGCTTGGGTTCCGATTTTATCCCAACCACAGGTTAACACAGCTAATTAGCACATACAGAACTTTGAAAATTTTGTAGAAAATGGAATTGAAGTATGAATTTATTTGGGTGAAAAAATTTTTTTAATTCATGCATAATTTTTTATAATACATTTTCCATGAACTGTTAGAAGACCTCATAGTTTGTTTTTCTTAATCTACAAAACAGTGCCTCTAGGCAGTCCTTTGGACTGCAAAGCCATCTCACATAAATTGTCTCCTTTGATCCTGTGCTTGGTGAAGAGAATAGAGCAACCATTTTAATCCTTGTTTTACAAGAAGTATAAAAATACTTTTTTCACAGCTATGTTGAGACAGGGGTAAAACAAGGGCCCTCCCAGGATCAAAAGTAAAGTACCTTTGCAGCTATCTTTTTGTGTATGTTTACAAATTGGAACTATGAATCTCTCCATATATACAAACAAGAACTAGTCAGAACAAATATCAGTCAAGATGGAGGACCAAAATTGACCTAAAGATGAGCCACACCTCATTTTTATACTAAAAATCACAACCCTGAGTGGAGATTTAAGATAATAACAATACATGACATGTATGAAGATGCATGAACAACCACTGCATATGTGCTGAGAAGACCTCTCCTATCCATGCCTTGATCAACAGAACTATAGTGCCCAAAGGAATTTCCAGGAACTCTCTAAATAGAGTGAATAGCACCTTGTAGGGACAAGGATTCATGGTCTTATAATATTGAGAACTTAGAATGCAAGGTGGAAATCTCCAGTTCAGAACTAAACCAAAGCTCACTAACCTGACCCTCAGAGAGTTTTGCTTCTGATTGATTGCCAAAAATGTCTTTTAGGAAAGAGCCAAAAATGTAATTCATTTATCAGTTCAATGCTGTGTATATAATTTGTTTTTTTTTCCTAGTTTGCCCTTAGGATTGAAATTAAATTATAAACCAGCATGAATTCTATGCAAATATCACTATGTTTTCAGGTGTTCATAAGTACTTTCTAGGTCAGACCATAGCTATACTCATTGTTAGCTATATAACCATAGGACAAATACTTTGCATCTTTAAAATAATTTGAAAAGATGATAATAACACCTATCTCATTGGCTTGTTGTAGCTATTTTTTTAAATTTATTTTTTCATTTATTTATTTATTAAAATTTTGATCAGACACACACACACACACACAGAGAGAGAGAGAAAGAGAGAGAGAAAGTGAGAAAGCAAGCCACCAGGTCCAGGACTTGAACCATGGTTAGCCATGTGAGAGTGTCTAGCACCTTAACCATGATGTCACCTGCTGGTCCCCTCTTGTAGCCTTTAAGTGAGATGTGTGCATTGCACATCTGGCAGGGTATATGTGGCATATGACAAGTATGTGTTTGTTGCTGATTTCACTTTGCAATAATTTTTTTAAAAATAATTACTTATTTAATTTTATTTATTATTATTACTTTAATGTGTTATAGGGTATGTGAGCTCACCAGAGAGAGACACAGAGAAAGAAAGAAAGCAAGTCGCCAGGTCTGGGACTTGAACTACAGTCAGTTATGTGGGAGTCCAGTGTCTTAAGCACCACACTATCAGCTGGCCCTTGCAAGGCATTTTTAAATGCCTGTTTGAAGAGATATTCACAAATAGTGGTCATGTTTTTGATAATTTGTTCTATTATTAAAGTGAGTCTAATTTGTCAACTAATCAGACACAACATTTAGTTGAAAATTGACTTCATTGATTATTTTCATTTCTCATAATAATGGAAGTAAGGTGCTAAAGCTGTGATGACTCAGTCCTTGCCCAGATAAGTTCATTTGGGCTTTCTTTGTAAGTTTGAAGTTTGCTTTGATTGTTAGAATTTCACTAGGCTGCTTGAGAGCAGAGATAGGTGTTTGCATCTGTATTCTTTCGTACAATCTACCACATAGTAGCCATTCAGTAAACATATGCTGAACATCGATTTGATGTCAAAAGCTAAAAATTATTCATCTATTAAATGAATTGATATCAGTTTTGAGATTCCCACTGTATTTGGTCAACAAGAACACCTTATTTATTTCTTGGTCATGTACTGCTTTATTTTGTAACTTAACACACACAAAAGAGAGAGAGAGAGAGAGAGAGAGAAATAATAAGAGAAATCTAAGAAAGAAATAAGGAGAGAGACTGGGGTAATGGCATACACCTGTATCCTGGCTACTTGGGAGGCTAAGGGCAGAGGATTTTGAGTTTGGGGTCAGATTGGATGACATAGCGAGACCCTGTCAATAATAATAATAAGAAGAAGAAGAATGATAAGAGGAAGAAGAAAAAGAAGATGATGAAGATGATTAAGAGGAGGAGGAAGAGGAAGAAGGAGGAAGAAGAAGAAGAAGAAGGAAAGGGAAGTGAAAAAAAGAAAAATGAGAGAAAACATAGGAGAGAAAAAATTAGCTAATGAATTTTGGTTTTCACCAAATATCTTTCAATACTGTATGATTTTTCTTCACTATAATAATTTATAACCTTCTGACTAAAAGGAAGAATGCATATGTTGATTTCAGTATTAAAATATCTCAATTAAAATGATCTTTATTGCAGTTATTGTCCACAATTTGGCCATTTCTGTAAGTCTTGGAGTGGCAGAATAGAAAGAAAAGAACAACTTGGGTTATGAAATCAGATAAATGTAACCCTATAGTGATTTGTATTACATTGTCTTAGCTACTTAACCAATTCAAATATAAATTTTTTTATCTATAAAATAAGACTTCATGTTAGTTCCTACTGAAAATTATATCAAGGTCAATACTATAAGCTCTAAATCAGGCTCAAATGATGGCTCCCACATTTAAGACCAGAATAACTGTGTGAACTTCATTTTTTTATGAATAAAATATTGGCATTCATAATACCTATCTTATCAGGCTATTGAGGATATATTAGATAATCAGAAATAATTCCATTCTGTGCATTAGTAGACATGCATTATTAAAAAATAATTATATTTTAAATATTATCAATAAATATTCTGTGAAACATTTTCTTTCTTGTTATATGCATTATATAAAAATATTAAATAATAATATTATATATAAAATATATATAATAATTAGGGGCTTCCAAAGCCCAATATATTTATGATCTGGCCTTTTACCAAAAAAGTTTGTGGACCACTGGTTTAGAACACAGGAAGTCACATTGTCCCAAGGTACAGTTTCCTGTAAGTCACATAATATTTTTTCTATTAATGAGGTAGATTCTGTGAAGGTGAGTGAAGAGACTGAAGCTAGAGTAGGGAGGAAAATGTAGGAGAAATAAAGGGTTTTCTTTAAGACTAATCATATAAAAATACTTTACGGTTAAACTTAAAAGTATATCCCAGATAGACCACAAAAAATGATCATAGAACCACTGGTTACACACATAGTTTAAAGAAAAAAAAAGAAAACATATTTTTTATACCATATACCAACAGATTAAAAAAAAAATTTAACATGAGAATCTAAACTTTAAAATCCTTGGAAGAAAATATTAAGGCTGCTTTCATGGCTTTGGGATAGGACAAAAGGATGCCCCAAAACGAAAAGATGCAGCATTTCAACCTTAGGGAGCCCCTACACCCACTTACAGGAAAAGGCGTTCTGTTCTTAGATCTCTGTTTGTAAAAGCAAGAGACAAGATACAAACTTAACATCCATCAGTAGGAAATGGATCAGTAAACTGAGATATATTCATGAACTACTACATACTAGTAAGTAGAGCTTTACTAAATACTCACATAGCTGATTCTCACAAATTTATGAGCAAAAAACCAGCAAGTTACAGAAGAATAACAGAGTATGGTATCATTTAGATAAAAGTAAAAAATATGCCAAGTAATACTGCATTATGTAAGGGTAGACATAAATGTAGTGAAACTATGAAGGATTGTTAAGAACAACCAATTCTAAGTTCAGAATACTACAACTTCTGCTGGGAAGACATGGAATGAAATTGGGGTATATAGAGAATATATGTTATACTTAATATTGACTTTTACATTTAAATCTAGATGCAAGACACATGTGTCTTACACTTGTTATCTTATTGCATATATTATGTATTACTGATAAATATAAAATCAAATGTATTAATAACCCAGAAAACTCTCTTTTCTTTATAAGTGTTGCCTTTTAAGAGCCATACTAGTTTTTTCCATACTTTTTTGTGTTGTTGAAATGGACATAATTGCTTTTCTAAAGAGTAGCACAGCTTTTCCTTTGTCAAAGATATTTTCAGTTATTAAACTAAGAAAATGGCTCTTGAATTTCTTGAGAAAAGACTTCTTCCATCCCAGGAGCCAGTGCTAATATGGATGAAAATCCTCGATACTTTAGAGTGAATGAGGTCATTTCATAAGATTGAGAGGGGCACTGATAAACCAAAATAAAAATTACTCTGCCTGTAGAATATCCATCTCTGGCCTATGGGTGGTATTTTTATTAGTACAAATACATGTGCCCTGTAGCAAAAAAAAAAAAAAAAAATTCACAACAAATGCTATAAATACATCTAACTTGTACAATATATTAGAATCAATTAAACTTTGAAGGGAACAGACATAAACAGGAGGTACGAAAAAGATAGAGGCTGAGTGGTGGGGACAGAAGCATTAGCTATAGTGTTCTTTACAATGCTGGTAAACTACCTACTTTTTAATAGCTCTTTCACTGTTCCAATTCACAGGTTCTGTTCTGATCGGAACATCAGAATTGCCAGTGTGGAAGAAATGATTTTTGGAGGAGTACTCTCAGTCCAGTGTGGGTGGTGGGCGAGGAGTGGGGGAGGCAGATGGAATAGAGCACATTAAGATGGTAGTGAATGAATGCTCTCTAACGAATGTTTGCCAGAGATCACAGGGTCCCTGTCTTAGTCTTATAGGATGGTGACCTAATCTTGTGTCTGATAAAAAGAGAACAAGAAGATCCAAGCTCTATTTATAACATAAGAGATTTAAATCAGTGATTAAGAAAAAATTTCCAACATTAGGGCTGCTGGAATGAATTTCTGAGGTGTTCTACAAGCATGTTAATATCAGCAAAAATTTGCTTGTGTTATATGGCTATTTATGTTTTACATTTGAATTGTTTTGAAAATTGATTTAAAGAATTAACATATCTTTCTACTGTTTGATTTATTTGTAATACTTACTGCTTTTATAACACATACCTAAGCTTTATTTTGATACACTAGAAATTTATATATAGGATAGCATAAATTTTAAAACAAATACTCTAGCACATTTTCATGTGATGTCTACCAACCTTCCCTCTGCTGACTGTTGTGAACCCTCAGATTCCCCTCTAGTCCTTTAATCCAAGTCTTCACTTTCACAGCCTTAATTCAGCTCCCATTCTGCCTCCAGCTCGCTCCCAGCTAAGACAGAGGTTCCATGGTTTGTTCATAAATGATTCTGTCTTATTTTTTTGATATGAAGAAAAACAAAAAAAAAAGCCAGTGTGACTCTCGTGGCAAATATTAGATTCTAGCTTTGGTTCAGAGTAGATGATCAAATATAACAATGTCTTCACACCCTTTACCTCATTGGAAATGCAGTTTAATCTTTTCTTCAAACCACAAGATGATTGAATCTTTTATAGAAAAAGTTACAAATAACATATTCCATCAGAAGACTGTGAAATAGACCAAAATCAGAACAGAATATAATCTGAAGAGATGTTAAAAATTGAGGTTAATTAAGTGTGACCTTGTGACATACAAGGAGTACCTGAACGGGCACTGAAGCTAAGGGATGCTGTTCAGTGTGACTGCTCATACAATGATTAAACAGAACACATTTACATAGTACAGAAATGGTGTGGGGTTTTTTTTTTACTATTTTTTAAGCAAACCTATTTACAGGCTATGGAACAGTAAAAGTCAAATACTAAAACAAACATGTACCCTCAAGACAGACAACCCAATCCAAACAAACAATAACATAAATCAAAAGGAAAGCATTTAAATCATTTTGTTGAGAAATTCAACTCTTCAAGCTATTCAACAAAAATTTGTGTAAAAACAGAGATCTCTGCAGATGTCTAAATTTAAGCTGTTGATTTTAATTTTTTTACTGTGGTAAAATGAATTCTTAAGAATTTACATAGGAAGGTTATCCAATGGCATGGTGGTAAAAGTGACTGGATCCCTCAGGACTGACTGTGCAGTGGAAGTCCCAAACTCTGCATAAACACTTCAAGTATGTGTATGTGCATGCCCAAAATTCTGAGAGGAGAATAGAGCAGAAGGGATTGGGGTGTGGCCATCCTCCTTGGCGAGTGATTTATCGCTTTCTCTTTCTCACTCTCCTCTGCCTCTCTCTCTGGCAAGTGCACACACTCTGTAGCAAAAAATAAGTAAATAAAATAAAAGGATAAATAAAAAATTACATAGGAACAAATTAGGTCATATGGTCTAATTTAAGCAAAGTCACTGTTACATCATAGTGTATATCTGACCTTATCGCTAGCATTGAATATTGATACATTTCAAACACAATGAAATGTTAGGGATGGTTTGAAATGACTAAATGTAATAGGCATACAGACCCTCTTGAACAGAAACTAAAAATGGATTTATTTAAGAGTTTTTGTAAAAAATCTATGTAAAGATTGGGACCTAAAATGACCGAATAACTATTTTCAATAGATAAGAAAAAAGGCAAATCACTTGGAGTAGCACCTTTCTAACCAGGGAGTTATCTGAAGTGTAGTGGTAAACTAATACATTTGGCAACCTTCATGTTCCACGCTTAAAAGTAGTATAAAGAGGGTGGCATAGTGGTTAAGGAACTGGACCCCTACAAGACCAACTTCAGTTTGAGTCTTGTGCTGTGTGCCCAAAATCGCAGGAGGAGAATGGATTGAGGTGTGGCCATCCCACGGGATGATTTCTCACTTTCCCTCTCAATTCTTTTTTTTTTTTGGAGAGGTTTTTGCTATAGGGCACGTGCGCTCGCCAGTCAGACAGAGGGGATGGTCATGCCGCAATCCCTTCTCCTCCATTCTCCTCTCGGGATCTTGGGCATGCACACACATGTGCCCGGCGTGTTTTAAGCCACCAGGTCTGGGACGCGAACCGCGGTCGACCACGTGGGAGTCCAGCAACATAGCTATTACGCTAACTGCTGGTTCCCTTTCCCTCTCAATTCTCTCTCTCTCTCTCTCTCTCTCTCTCTCTCTCTTGCAAATGCATGTGTCCTATGGGGAGAAAATGTATAAAGATGTTGAGATAATAATCAAAGAGCAATGCCTTGTACAAGCATGGGTATGATTTGTATCTTTCAACAAATAAACTATACTCACATCATATAAAATTTCTATTAGTTAAATAAAAGTAATGAAATGTTCAGAATTTAAATTGAGTTTACAATAATGATCAACCAGAGCAAAATTGTCTAATTAATCATGATGTTCCTAGAAGTGAAATATATGGAAAGTCTACTAAATTCTTACTTAATCTTATAAGCAGACAACTTCCAGGTCATGTGAACAAAAGTCTAAATTAAACCAGAGAATCACGACTCCTTAGTTAATTCCCAGACTTGAGCTAGTTTATAGACCCAGAATCCCTTGAGTAGAGGGGAGACTGCATACCCTTGAGGGAAGATCCTGGTTCACTACCATACATTTATTCTATTAATCTTCCTGTCATTCTTTCCTAGGGGAACTCCCAGTCTTTTACTAGGATAGCTATGTATTGGGGAAAGAGAAATAATGAGACCTTTGGGGGGCTACTGGACACTGACTCTGAACTGACGTTAATTTCAGGAGACCCAATATGTTACTGTTTTCCTCCAGTCAAACTGGGGGCTTATGGAGGCCAGGTGATTAATGGAGTTTTGGCTCAAGTTTAACTTAAAGTGGGTCCAGTGGGTCCCTGAATCCATTCTGTTTTCAGTTCAGAATGCATAATTGGAATAGACATACTTAGCAGAGGGCAGAATCCCCACACTGGTTTCCTAACCAGTGAAGTAGGGGCTATTTGAAGGTGGGAAAGGCCAAATAGAAGCCATTAGCACTGCCATTACTGAGGAAAGTAGTAAATCAAAAACAACATTGCACCCCTGGAGGGATTGTATTAGTATCCAGGACTTGAAAGATGCAGGAGTAGTGATTCCCACTATATCCCTTTTTATCTCCTATTTGGCTTGTGCAGAAGACAGATGGATCTTCGAGAATGGCAATAATTATCACAAACTTAATAAAGTGTTGAATCTAACTGCAGCTGCTGTAGCTTGCTTAAGAATATTAATACATCACCTGATACTTGGTATGCAGCTATTGTAACGAATGCCTTTTTTCTATATACCTGTTCAAGAAGCCCATCAGAAGCAGTTTGCTTTCAGCTGGCAACACAGCAATAATCTTTATTTTTCTACCTCAGGGGCATATTGACTCCCCAGCCTGTGTTACAATTTATTAATAATTAATGGAGAATTTTAAAATTTTTATGTTTATTTATTTTGTCACAGGGCATGTGTACTCACTGAAGAGAGACAGAAATAGAGAAAGTGAGAACTCATGAGGAGGATGGCCACATTGCAATGCCTTTTCCCCCTTGGACTTTGGGCACACACATGCATGCACCCAGCATGATTTCAAACCGCCAGATCCAGGACTCAAACCACAGTTGGCTATGTGGGAATCTAGCACCTTACCAACATGCTATCTGCTTGTGCCAGTTTACAGAGATCTTGACTGACTTTCCTTCCACAAGATTTCACACTGGTCCATTACATTGATGTCATAATGTTGATCGGACTTAGTGAGAAGTATTAACTGCTCTGGACTTACCGGTAAAACATTTGTGCATTAGAGGGTAAGGAATAAATCCAAACACATTTCATAGGCTGTCTATCTCAGTGATCCAGTGGTGTGAGGCATGTTGATATTCATTCTAAAGTGAAGGATATGTTGTTGCATCTGACCCCTCTTAAAACCAAGAAAGAGGCACAACACCTGGTGGGCTCTTTGGATTTTGAAGACAACACATTCCTCATTTGTTTTGTTACTGTGACTTTTTACTGGGTGATATGAAAAGCTGCTAGTTTTGACTGGGACTCAAACAGGAAAAGACTTTGAAACAGGTCCAGCCTGTTGTGCAAGCTGCCCTGCCACTTGGGCCATATGATTTAGGAGATACATTGGTCCTTGAGATATTAGTGGCAGATAGGAATGCTGTTTGGAGATTATGGAAGGCCCATATAGGTGAATCACAGTAGAGGCAATTTTTAGGATTTTGGAGCAAGATCCTGCGATCAGCCACAGATAACTAATTACCTTTTGAGAAATATTTTTGGCCTATTATTGGGCTCTAGTAAAAATTTGGTTGTGAACAACAGCACTCCATCATCAAGTGGAAGTGGTATGGGGAGAACTGAAAAGGGCTTGAAGAACCAAATATCAATAAGTTACACAAAGATGTAGTCCAAATGCCTACGGCTCCTACTCCTGCTATACTACCTGTACCTATGGCCTCACAGAAAGTACTTTTCCTCTTCACAGAGGAAAAGACTTGGGCCCAGCTCATAGATGATTCTGTCCAACATGCCAATGCCAAAGATGGATGGCCGCAGTATTATAGTCCCTTTCAGGAACATCCCTGAATGACAATGTTGAGGGAAATCTCAGTGGACTGAACTTTCAAACAGTACACTTGGTTGTGTGCTTTGCTTAGAAGAAGAAATGAGTGTTAATATACTGACTCATGGGCTACAGTCAATGATATGGCTTGTTGTCATGGACTTGGGAGGAATGTGATTAGAAAATTGGTAACAAAGAAATTTTGGGAAAATTGGTAACAAAGAGGTATGTGGATCCACATCTCTATGGACAAAAGTTGGGAAGATATTTATGAATGTTCATGAAAGGGTGACCTCAGCAGAAGAGGATTTTTAACAATAAAATGGATAGAATGACTTATTCTATGGGTACTAGCCAAATTATTTCTCTAGCAACCCATCATCACCCAATGAGCTCTTCAACCAAGTGACCATGGTAGCTGGGATGGAGTGCTCGGCAACATGCCTTACCATGGCAGACCTGGCTGCAGCCAATACTGAATGACCAATCTGTCAGGAGAAGATACTAACCATGAATCCCAAATATGACACCATTCCTTTGGCTGATAAGCTACTTTGTGACAGCTTAATTACTTTGAACTGCATCCATCATGGAAGGGGAAGAATTTTGTCCTTACTGGAATAAACACTTATTTGGATATGAATGTTTTCCCTTCATACAATTCTTCTGCCAAAAGTGCTATCCATGGTCTTAGGGCATATCTTATCCTCTATTGTATTCCATATAGCATTACTTCTCATCAAGGAACTCACTTCACACAGAAGTGTGAGAATGGGCTTATTATCATGGAATTCACTGGTCTTACATGTTACCAATTATTCTGAAGCAGCTTGTTTGACAGAACAGTGGGGTGACCTTTGGAAGACTGTGTCACACTGCTAGTTAGGTGATAATACTTTTTGGGATTGGAGAAAGGCTCTCCAAAAGGCTGCATATGCCCTGAATCAGTCCCCAGCACATGGTGTGTTTTGTTTTGGTTTGTTTTTTCTTTTCCATAGCCAAGATTCATGAGTCCAGAAATGAAGGGGCAGAAATGGAAGTGGTTCTGCTCACTACTCACAGCAACTCACTAGCAAAATTTTTGCTTCTTGTTCTCATGACAAGTCTTGTTGCCTAGAGGTCTTAGTTCCAAGAGGAGGAATGCGTCTACCAGGTGACACAACAATTAAGTTTGACTGGAACTAAGATTGACATCTAGCTAATTTGGCTCCTTATACTTCTGAATCAACAGGGTAAAAAGGGAGTTATAGTGTTTGCTGAGATTGATCTACACTACCAAAGGGAAATTGAACTATTACTACACAATGGAGGTATAGAATAGTGTGTCTAGAAAATAGGAGATCCTTTCGAGCATCTGTTACTATGATTTAAGGTCAATGGGAAACTTCAACAATCCAACACATACAGGACTACAAACGGTCTACACCTTTCAGGAATGAAGGTTTGGAATACCCTGCCTAGTAAAGAATGGTGACCAGTTGATATGCTTCATGAAGACAAAGGAAATACAGAATTGGTCGTACAAGGAGGTAGTCATAAATATCAAGTATGAATAGTTGAAGAAATAAAGACTGTAATTGTTATGAGAATTTATTCTACGTTTTGTTAAGCGCATGTCTTTGTGTGCATATGCACACACTTGTAATCAAATATTTTTGTTTTTCCTCTTATTCATTTGTTATATAACCTAAGGTTTATTGACTTTATATCAATGTGGTTAATTTTACATCATAGTTCATTTTCGATTGTACACAGGGTAATCACATCATGTTAGGCAGAATCATGATCACGTTGTTGTATTTATTTGGATATTAAGTATGGTTTAAGGAGATGCTTCTGGGTCCCAAGTTGACAAGGGGATTTGTGATGATTAATTTTGGGTGTTAACTTGATTGGATTGAAGGATGCCTGAAAGATTTATGAGACATTGTTTCTAAGTGTATCTGTGAGAGTGTTGGAAGATAGGATTGGCATGTGAGTCAGTGGCCAGAAAGAGGGAAGACCAGCCTTCAACGTGGGCAGCCACCATCTAACCCGCTGAGAGAGTGGGCATGGCAAGCAGAGGAAGCGGTGGTGTTTTCCCTCCCTCTCTTTCAGTCCCTCTCTTGACTTTTCCTTCCAGAGCATGCTTTATGTTCCACTCCTATACATTTGCCTACTCCATCCCTGCCCCTCTAATCAGCTCCCAGGTGCATATCTCCTTGCTGGTTCCTGGCCCCTGTGCACCTCCAGCAAGACAGACTCCAAGTTCTGTAACTGTTAAGCTGAGTCCATGCCAGCAGCCTCTCTAGGGCTCCCTTTAGGCCTCAGACTGGAACTCTACCACCTTTCCTGCTTCAGAGTCTTTTAGCTCTCTAGCTTGCATTGTTCTGTAGGACTTCACCTTATAACGATCATGAGATAAATCCTGTAACAAATCCCTCCCCTCATATTTATCCTGTTAGTTCTATTTCTCTGGAGAACTATGAACAATACAGATTCCAATATCAATGAAGCACTATTTATAATTTTTTAAAAAGTATAAAGATCAAAATTGTCTAAGAATTGAGAACTTGTTAAATAAGCTGCTGCTGATTTAATGATATCTAGCTATTGAAAAGGATAAAGTATATCTCAATTTTCAATATATATATATATATATAATGATGCTCACTGCTGAATTAAAAAAGATACTTTGAAAACATTATGCTAAATGAAAGAAGTCAGAAGGTCAGATATATTTTTCCATTCATATGAAATCTTCAGAATAAGTAAATCTTGAAACAGGATATAGATTAGTGGCTACCAAGGTATGGGGACAAAGGATTGGGAGTTTTTTTATTTTTTTAATTTTAGGTGATGAGGCAATGGTTCTATGTTGTAAATACACTAAAAACTACTGAATTACACACTTAAACATGTTCAAATGGTTAACTGTTACACAATTTTCTCAAAAAAAAAAGGAAAAATGTGTGTATGTGTGTGCATTCATGTGTGTACATAAGTCACTGAAGGAAAGAGGGAGGAGCGAGTAGCTGTGTGTGGTTTAATAGAAAGTATACCAAAGTATTCTTTTTTGCTTATTTCTTCCATGAGCAAGAGGGACAGACGGAGAAAGAGAGAAAAATGAGAGAAAGCACCAATAAGGTCCTAATGCCATAATCCACTCTCAGCCTTCAGCAAGCCTGAGCTATGGTCAAATGCATGCCTGCCATGCTTGGAGGTCTCTGGATTAGAACTGAGAACCTTACCATATGGATTGCTTTTCAGAGTGTTACATTTCACCATCTTACCATCAGACCCCTATGCTGATCTATTTGAAGAGAATAGTGTGCAAGTAAAGTTTGTGGTAAATTTAACTTTTTATAGTAGTATTTTTCTGGACAGTAGCACTTTTTTTTTTTTTTAATTAAAATCTATCCATGGGCTGATCAACCCCTATGCCATGGACTGATATGAGTCCATGGCCTGTTGGGGGCTGGGTCAGTCACAGCAGGGAAGCAGGTGAGGCTTCATCTGTGTATGCAGCCACTCCCCATCACTAGCACTATTGCCTGGGCTCCGATTCCTGTCTGACCAGCTGTGGTACGGGAGTCTCATGGAGTGTGAACTCTATTGTTATGTGACTGTTCCATTGCATACTGCAAGATGGTAGTGGAAGAAATGGAGCACACAGTATATGTGGTGTGCCTGGGACTCCCAGGACCAATGCCTTGTCTTCCATAGGCCTGGTCTGTGGTGCCAAGAAGGTTGGGGACTACTTATCTAGCAGTTAAGGGAGCTGGACCCCACATGGCTAAGTATGATTTGAATCCTGGACCTGGCACCTTGACAAATACTCCACCCAGAATCTGGAAAGAATGAAAAGGTGGAGGAGGAGTTGTGGTTTGACCACACCCCACTGCAGATGGTTTCTCCTTCCTCTCTGGTAAGAACACACAAACTCTGGCAATTAAAAAGAAAAAAAAATCCATCCTAAAAATCTTCTCTTGAACTCTAAAAATATGTATGTTCAAAGTTCAAAGCAACTGCTCTACCTCCCACTTCCCTACCCATTGCCCAGTACAGAATGGGTATTTAAAGGAAAAATATGAACTGTTAAGTTTACTGAAATAATTTGCATACCCTAAAGTCCACCCATTTTAAGTTACAAACTTTATACCAGAAACATACAGTTGTGTAATTATCAACCCTCAAAAGGTTCCTCTGCTCATTTTTTTTTTAAGAGGTTTTTGCTATAGGGGGTGTGCGCTCGCCAGACAGACAGAGACAGAGAGACAGAAAGCAGGAAATCACCCCCCAGGGGGGATGGCCACGCTGCAATCCCTCCTCCTCCATTCTCCTCTCGGGATCTTGGGCACGCACACACACGCACCCGGAGTGAGTTTTAAGCCGCCGGGTCCGGGACGCAAACTGCAGTCGACCACATGGGAGTCCAGCAACATAGCTATTACGCTAACTGCTGGTCCCTCCTCTGCTCATTTTCATTCAATCCCTATCACCACCTCGTGGAAAATGCTAAACCTTCTGTCTCTATAGATTTGTCTTTCCTAGGAACTCAAAAATAGAATTATATTTGGACTTCTGTATTGGGCTTACTTTTACTTAGCATATCTTTGAGGGTCATGTATGTTGAAACAGCTTATCAATACTCTGTTCTTTTTATTACTGAATAAAGGCATTGAAGTCTATCATGATGGTATAATTAAAAAAAATAAGATGTTTATATTTTGAAAATAAAAATAGAAATGAAAGGACTTTTAGAACCACTGATTGCCTGAAGATTCTACCAACCTCTCTAATATTATCAAAGACCAGGATGGCAAGTAAGAGTCATTAAATTTTGGGACCAGCAGTTGGCATAACGGCAGTGTTGCTGGACTCCCATGCAGTCAACAGCGGTTCGAGTCCCAGACTCAGTGGCTTAAACTCACGCTGGGCATGTGTGCGCGTGTGCCCAAGATCCCAAGAGGAAAATGGAGGAAAAGGGATTGTGGTGTGGCCATCTCTCCTTGGGGGTTATTTCTAGGTTTCTGTCTCTCTCTCTCTGGCGAGAGTGTGCACCCTATAGCAAAAACCTCTCCAAAAAAAGTCATTTTACAAAGACATTCTTTGAACTATACTTTAACTAGGAAAAAATTAAATAACCACATAAGTAACCATATGATTTTCTCTTTTGGAATAGGTAAGTCAACTATGTAAAAATAGTGTAATTTACTTTGTTTCTGTCCTTTTGTAATTTTCATTTTTTCTTTAATCTTTTTGTGTGTGAGCCACAAGTTCTAAAAAGCTACTGAAAACACCTTAATGCATGTCTCATCCTGCAAGCTATCAGCAGATTTAGTGCTAGTTTCAGAAATAAACCAAATTTATATATGCAAGGTAAGCCTAATTAGTTAAGCTCACAAAAAATGTAATATCTGAGTTTTAGAACCTAATGTGCTCAAGAAAGTATTTGTGCTTTTAAATTAGGAGAACAGCTCTGTATTTAATTAGTCCTCATTTGAGTATGTAATCATTTTAATTTATTTGCACAAACATAGGACATTGTGCTCCATCAGCAGATAATGTTCTTCATTAACAATAGTAAGAACTTTGTGCATAAGGGCAGAAAAAATATTTCCACTTGTAATACAAAACCAAGACTGCTTCCTACCAAGATTTCATTCTTCTGTTCTATGGTCACTATGTATATATACCTATATATTTGTTAATAATAATGCAATGTACTTTTAACTAAGTACTCTGCCAATCCCTAGAAATCAACATTTTAAATAATTAATGTTTCATTTTACTTACTACCCAGTAACGAAATGGATATTTATTGATGAACAAAATAACTGAAAGTCAAGTAATAACGATGTACTACAAGGCAAACTTCAATAATTTGACTGGTGTGATTAATTATAAAAAAAAAAAAACTTTCTTCATTGGTGGTGAAAAATGACAGCCTAGATTGTAGAGAGGAGTGACAACAGGTTTTATTTAGGCTGTTTGAAAGTGAACGCTATATGCTTAACAAGTTAAGATATTCTTATCTATTCATTAAAGTATATGAACTAATTCTTCCTTAAGGCATTTCCAATAAACTTTGATATCTTGTTATTGCTATTCTTTCCCCAAATCTTAAATACACTCTAAAAAGAAAAAAAGTCTTGTTAATGCATTTGCTATAACTATGTTTTTATTTTTTCCATCAGGGGAGAGATTTTTGCTATAGGGCGTGTGCACTCACCAGAGAGAGAAGCAGAAAGCAAGAAATCAACCCTCAGGGGGGATGGCCACACCACAATCCCTTCTCCTCCATTCTTCTCTCAAGATCATGGGCACCTGTTGTGAGTTCTAAGCCACCAGGCGAGGAACTCAAACTACATGGAAGCCCAATGATGTAACCATTACACCATCTGCTGGTTCCTGCTACAACTATCTTTCTAAAACAAGTTCTTATGTCTACCTGATTCTAAATGTTTCATCCCTAACGTATGTATTTTGAAACAAGCATACCATTTTATGTGACTAGATGGTCTGAGAAAAAAATTTAAGTTTTTATTTCCAAATAAACTAAATTTATAAAAACTGAGATCATTCTATAACTAGAAGCTGGAATTTGACACCACAAAATGAGTTAGTGGATAGAGAACAGATTTAACTCAGGGCATTATCTGGTGCATTATTATTTAGGCAGCTGGTGCTAAGTAGCACTTTGAAGAAAGGCACAATGCTACTCTTCCATAAGCACACTTCATAGTATGATCTGTACCATGGGAGCTGCTATGTTGTTTTGAAAATGTTTGGCACTACTTTATGGAAGGTTCAACACTTCTATATATGTTTTATCCCCTCTCTGGGCAAGGTGAGCAACTTGTCTGAGTCACTGAACCAGATCTGGTTTATGACAGCAGGCAGATCTCCAAATGTGGTCTTGATTTTCTATGATTCTCCAAGATTAAATCAGAGTAAACTATAGAATAAGATTGTGACTTCTTTAGATCTCTTTTTGTCCAAAGTTCTAAATTCTTCCATTTACATGGAAAGGAAAAAAATGTCAGAACAGAAAGTCTCCTTTTATTGGTAGAGAATAAACACTGTAAACATATTTGCATTAATTACAACTTTAGAGACAATGGCTCTTACTTAGCTTTGGAGCACATCAGAGAGAACAATGCCTATTAAAAGTTTAAAAAATAGGGCAAGCCTATGGCCAGGTGGTTAAAGTGGCTGAATCCTATCTGGTCAACCATGCGGTCGAATCCTGGATCTACATGCTTGAGAAACATGCCAGGCACATATGCATGTATACCCAAAATTCCCAAGAAGAGAAAAGAGATGGAGAAAAAAATACAGTGTAACCATTCCCCATGGGGGTGCTTTCTAGCTTTCCCTTTCCCTCCCCCTTTTTTTCTCTCTTGTGAACGTCCTCTGGCGAAAAAAAGAAAAAGTTAAAAATACAAACTTGCAAAATACCAAATGCACAGTTCTTAAATCTTACCAGAAATCGTCTTATGCCTTGAAAAAAACTCCTCCTTCATTAAATGGCCAATATTCAAGGACACCATTTCTTTTTTAAAATAATTTTAAAATTTTGTATTGGGCAGTTATGTTCACCAGGGAGAGAAAGAGAGAAAGAGAATGGAGGTGAGAAAGCACCCCCAGCGGGTTGGTCATGCCACAATCCCTTTTCCTCCATTGTCCTCTTGGTATTTTGACATGAGCACACTTATGTCCAGCATGTTTTTCAAGCCACTGTGTCCAAGACTCTAATTCCCAGTCAGCCATGAAAGAACCACTGTCTTAACCACTATGCCACAGGTTTCCCCAGATAAGTATTTCAAGATTTATAAAACTGCATTATCTGCATAGCTATATCTGAAGGGAAAAAAAAAACAAAAAAAACCTATTTTTACAGGTCTAGTTACATCACTCTTGAAAACATTCACTAGTAAACACAATAGCATATCGCAAAGTCATAAATAAGCATTTACACCATTTATAAAATCAACAACATGTCCTTGGCATCCATTCATGCATAAATAACACATTAGTGTGAATAAACTTGCCAGTCCATTCACTGAATATGAGATCTGGAGTGATATATATCATGTGTCAACTTGTCACCCTCATAACGTTTTGGTTACTCAGTAACAATCACTGGGTTAGTTTTTCATCTATGCTGAGCATACTCCTAGTATTTAAAGGTACTTGTAAGCATTAAGTATAAAATGGGCACTAAAGCAAGACAATACTCTACCTGGTACTTACTTGAAGAGAAACATCTATTCCAGTGGTAGGAAAACAAACAAAAAAAATTGCCATATAGTAAATTTTGAGTACTTTTGTTGAGTCTTATAACATAAATAGGGCTACACATACTGTATTTTCTATTAAGGAGAATTTTATGAGGGAAATTTTGGCTATACTTCGCTACATAACCAGGAAAAAAAGAATTAAATTCTTACATCAAACACAACTCTACTGCTATATAGGTACGTTGATAACACAGCAGTTAAATACAAAATGGTTTTGCACCTTATGACTTCGGAGCTAAATAAAAGACAAAAACTACAAAATTCTCTACAACAACAATTTAAACTAAAAATTACTTTGCCAGAGGATGGAGGAGGCAAAAAAACGAGAAAACAATTTGATATGTTTGAGGAATTTCACTGAAGATTAAGTCTTAAGTCTAACCAAGAGTGAAACAACTTAGTTTCCAAAGCATTATCCACTGTGCTTATTAGAAAGAGCTGAATATTAACCAAAGACACAGTACATTGGCCTTAACAAGAACTATGTGTATATATAAAATGATTTGAGAAAGAAAAAGATACAATCCAATGATTACAATAAAAAATATTATACTAGAAGAATTGGGAAGTTTGAAGGTCTAGCCAAAAATTACTTATTATTGAGCATGTGTCTCCAGAATATTGATAATTAATGAAGACAGACATATTTATATATCAGAGATTAGAAATGATGATCTTCTTATAATAAAAGTTTTATTTATCTCACCTTCTTTTTATGTTTTAACACCTGCTCTAAAATAAAGAATCAAAAATGTCAGTTTGGCATTTTAATATGAAAGTCTCTTAAAAAAGGCATTTTCCTCTCTATAATGTGCCTTTGTCATAACTATAACTATGTTTTGTTTATAATCAGAGGCATTTCCTCTAGAAAAAGCTAATGATCAGGATACAGTATTTTTCCAGATTCTCTAGAAAGAGAACATGACAACATAAATAAACTTAATACAAGGAAATAATGCTGTAACTCAAAGTAAATTGCTTCTTATTTAACCCTTTCCCCCCTAGTTCTATACCATATGACTTCTATTCTTAAAGCTTGGGTAAAATTGGAAGTCAAAATCAGACCCTAAAGAAAATGAGAAAGAGAAAAATGGTTTAGTAAAAGTAAACTCAACAACGCAGTTAAAATTAATTGGGAAAATTTTAATTAGTAACCATCAAATGTACTTTACATTGAGAACTACAATACCGAAATTGTGAAATTTTAAGTATTTTTCTCAAAAAAAAGTTAGTGATTTTCTTTCTCCTGGGAAGTATGGAGACCCAACTATGAGCATTAATGTAGTCAGTACAGGTCACTATGCTTTAGTTAACACCAACAGCCAAACGGACATTCATATTTCATGTCTACAAATGTAGACTGTGAACTTCTTGTACCTCCCAATTATGACTAGTTTTTAAGAAAGATTATCAGCTTTGTGGTTGGTCTCACACAGTTGGTAAAAATCTATTAAAAAACATCATAATATAATTTGCAAAGAAAAAATCTGTTTTTCAAAGGCTGCAGGAATAGGAAAGAAATAGCATTTCTTATCTGTATAAACAGAAATACTTAAAGCTAATTACACTTCAGATAAATCCAATATAGTATTCAAAAGTTCTATAAAAATGAACAAAAGATACATGTTTACTTCCACTGTTCCGAGGGTCAAATGTATATCTGCATGAGAGTTGCACTGCAGCAGTTTGCTGGTCCTATTTAAGAGTTCAAGGTCCTTTTGTGTATGTCCACATCCCAGATAAATGCAGTTCAAAATACAGAAATTAGGGCAAAGACTCCATATAACAAAGCACAAGGATATGCTACTAAAAGCTGCTGTCCTTCCATGGCTAATGCAGAAATAAAGATTTTGGAAGCAAAAAACCTACCCCATCCAATAATCCCAGCAGTGAGAATGATTCCTAACATTCCTTGTAAAGAAAATATCACTGCAAAACTGGAAAGTAGGATCATGGGAAGAAGACAGTATAGTTATGTAACAATTCTACAATAACCACTCTACAGAAAAGCATTTTAAATCCACATGTAGGCCTGTGCAGAAGTAATCAGAATTTCTTTTTTCAAATGCTAAAATGTGCCTCACATTGAATTCAATGATGCTGAATCATTTCATTTGAGAAAAGGCTCATTTTAACACTATATTTTGCTTTTTTAAAAATACAAGATTTCTCAGCTTTAGCACTATTACTGTGTGGATATGTCTTTATTGTCAGGGATGCTTTGTGTATTTTGAGGATATTCAGCAGCATCCCTGGTCTCTACCAATAAGATACCAGTAGCACTCCTGCCTCCTACATTTGTAGCACCATTTTGCCTTCAGACATTGCCAAATGTCCCAGTTGAGAAGCAATGTTTCAGTAGAAAAAAACGACTTCAGTAAAATTCAACTATAAGTATGTCAACTCTTAAATGAGAAGTATGAAGCAGTTTCTGCAATGAAAATATGAAGTACTTGTATCCAAAACAGGCAGATACAAAGAAACTATTTTGCCAAATTTCTTCTATCAGACAAATAGTTGACACACACTCTTCTCCTAAACCTCCATCTTAACTAAGTGTAACAAAATCTAATCACTGGTAGTGTGTAAGACTGACCACAAGGAGGAACTTGAACTGTTGAAAGAGACTGTCCATGAGGAGGAACACTATCAACAACAATTTACTCCTTTCTTTTTAACCTAACCTAAAATATCATTTAAAAATTAGGGACCAGCAGTTAGCGTAATGGCTATGTCGCTGGACTCCCATGTAGAAGACCGCGGTTCACATCCCGGATCTGGTGGCTTAAAACTCACACCGGGCACGTGTGTATGTGTGCCCAAGATCCCAAGAGGAGAATGGAGGAGAAGGGATTGCGGCGTGGCCATTCCCCCTGGGGGGTGATTTCTCGCTTTCTGTCTCTCTGTCTCTGTCTGGCGAGCGCACACGCCTTATAGCAAACCCCCTGCCCCCCCAAAAAAAAGTAAAAAGAGGACCAGCAGTTAGCGTAATGGCTATGTCGCTGGACTCCCACGTAGTAGACCGCGGTTCGAGTCCCGGACCCGGTGGCTTGAACTCACGCCGGGCGTGTGTGCGTGCGTGCCCAAGATCCCGAGAGGAGAGTGGAGGAGAAGGGATTGCGGCGTGGCCATCCCCCCTGGGGGGTGATTTCTCGCTTTCTGTCTCTCTGTCTCTGTCTGTCTGGCGAGCGCACACGCCTTATAGCAAACTCCCCTTCCCCCCAAAAAAAAGTAAAAAGAAAAAAAATTATATATACAATATTTAAAGCTGCTTATAAGAATATCAGAGAACATGGTAGGCTAGTAATAGCTTCTTGTCATAAAGGCTACTTCATTTTCAGTTAAAAAGGTGCCAAATAAAAGCGTGCATTTATTATTTGGATACTTGGCAAATGCCCAATGGCTTCAAGAAATTTGATATAAAAATATCAGAGGATATTCTAGTAACTTGAACTTCTCTATGTAATATTTAAGTTAACAATCACCACTGTTCAATTTGTTACCACTATGATACTGGTAAATAACACAAAATCAGTGATTTGATTACAGGTAAAAGTAGAGAATGTATACAAAATTTTAAATGTATTCAAATTTCTACTGTTCTTCACCTAAAAGCGTATAGCACAACTCTTACCTACAAGAGGATGAATTAGTGATTTACCTCAAAATGAAGGTGAGGTGAATTCTGTTACACAAAAATGCTTAAACTTCAAAATAAAATTTAGTACTTACTGTAATGAAAATATCACTGCAAAGCTGGAAAGTAGGATCATGGGAAGAAGACAGTATCCAAGGACACTTGCCACACAACCAAATGAAACACCTGTCATACACATTAAGTTTAATAAACAAAACATTCCTAGACATCCAATTGCACTGATCCCATATACATAGCCAAACTGGATTTTGCCAGCCTATGGGGAGGAAAAAGACTATAGATTAGAAGGGGGGAAAAAGTCATTTTTGGCCTTATTTCATCTAAAATAATACATGTAGAAGATACTCAGTTCACGAGCATCAAAATCTACAGTAAAAGACTAAACAGACTAGTTTTCATATCCTTCTGAACTTGCAGTATGACCTCCCAATACAAGAACATTTGGTTTTCATTTTTCAGTTATTATTTGAGATTGGTATAGAACTGAAGAAACAAAATAATGATAAAATCATCTAAACTGATTTTTTTCTAAAGGCGTTTAAGGAATTATTTTATTTAACTTAATGAATTGATTTATTTTATTTGACCAGAGAGGGACAGAGTGAGGAGAGTGAGAATGAGAGGAAGAAAGTGAGAAAGTAAGCTGCGAGGTCCGGGACTCGAACCGTGGTCAGCCATGTGGGAGTCCAGCGCCTCTAACTACCATGTCATTTGTTGGCACACCCCTAGGTTGATTTTTAATATTTGGTATCACTTGAAAAAACCCAATTCCACCAAAAAGGCCCCAAAGCAGTTAATTCTCATTGGCAATTATAGCTATAATTGTTTAACGGTAAAAATACATTTATCACTTTATATGGACGCTAGAGGAGTTAGGAGAAAGCAAGCCAGGATAAACAAGAAGCCAGGATTCTGTTGGAAGGGGAGGAGAAATGCGAGAGGAATATAATGAAGATTTTTTTCACTCCATTATTAAATAAAGGGAAAAAAAAAAGAATGAATTCTTTGGGGCCAGCAGATGATGTAGCAGTTACATTCCTGGATTCCCACATGGCAGACTGTGGTTTGAGTCCCAGATTTGGTGGCTTGAAACTCATGCCGGGTGCATGTGTGTGCATGTGTGCCCAAGATCCTAAGAGGAGAATGGAGGAGCAGGGACTATGGCATGGTCGTCCCCACTGGAGGGTGATTTCTCACTTTTCCTCACTGTCTCTGCCTCTCTCTCTCTCTCCCCAGCAAGTGCACATGCCCTAAAGCAAAAACCTCTAAAAACAAAACAAGAAAGAAATCTTAGTAATTCTGCTCTTGTGAAAAACATCACTCAACAATCTTAGGACAACAAATATTAACTAAGTTGAGACTAGCTTATCCTTAGGCTATGAAAACAAATACTATATTTAGGTCATACTATCACTTTTACTAACACTAGCCTACAGAGAAGCCTTTAGTAAATTCTTCGTTTATCAGATTTCTGAGATAGAAAATTAATAGCAAGAATGCCTCTAAGGATTATGTTAGTGAAAAATTCCTTGAGATTTCTGTTGGACTATTTATGTGTAAATACTTAAGAGTGTAGAAATCTGAAAATGCTCAGATGAAGTCTTTAATGAATTCATTCCTGAAGTAATTAGTAAAGCTTTACACTTGCATAGTGCTTTAAGTTTTTCAAAATCTTTTCATAAAACTTGTTCTATATTCAAAACAATTTTGTTAGGTCAGCAGCACAAAATTATTATGTACTAGAAGAATCTGAAGGATTAAGTGATTTGAGCAAGAGCAAAGTAGGAGTACTAATCATGGCCACCTCAATCCCATCTTCTATTACATTACCGATCTTGTAATTCACAGGCACAAGATAAAATAAAACAAATGTTAACAGTTATCTTTTCAGCTTTTTATTTCAACATGTCTTAACATTCTTGGAGAGATAAGAGTTAAAAACTAAAACCTTTTGACAATGTTTTAATTCATTAAATGTTAAAGTAATAATATATCAGACTACAATAAAACATTAACCAAGGTCTAGAGATCTAAAAAAATCCAAAATAAAAAAGGGACTATCAATTTCTGAAAAGTAAAAAGAAATTCTGATGAGGGACTAAAGCCACAAATGTTATTACTTTTTGTTTTGTCTCCCTAAATTGTACCCTTTTTTTGAAACAAGTAATGACTTTTTCAGTATGCTATACTATCAATGGAGAAATGATGAACAGGTATTAATTCAAGCAACTGAATACTATTCAGAACACAACCATGACTTGAAGTGTAGTTTAAAAATTGCATTTGAGGGGCTAGACAGTGCTGCAGTAGTAAAAATGTGATGCTCTGAGAGGAATCACAAATGAGAAGGTTCCTCTTTTCAATCTAGAGACCTCCCTGAGTAAGCTGGGCATCTCTCTACCCATGATTCAGGGCAGGATGAAGACTGGGGTTGGATCATGGTATCGGGACACTGTTGGGGGTGCTGGGGGTGCTGTTTCTGTCTCTCTCATTGTCTTGCTCACTCATGGAGTAAACAAATAAACTTAAAAAGAAAAGTCTTTTGGTGACTGAGTTCAGTTATGATAGCACAAAGTATGCTGCTACTTGGCAGGCCATGGCCACATGAAAGACCTGGGTTCAATATGTGGCCCACCCTAAAAAGTGGCCCACCCTAAAAAGTACAGTGTAGTGGTACAAGACTGTAATTCAACTACTCAGGAGGCTGAAGCAGGAAAATTACGACACAATGAGACCCTGTCTAAAAACACTACACACATGTGAACATACACAAAATGGCTTTTGGTAGAACATTTAAAGATTGTTCTTTAATCTCATACTAAAAGCTAAAACTATTAACTTACCAGTAACAATGTGGCTCCAAAGGCAAGGCAAAAAACCATTGGTCCTGCCAAATCGGTTTCATTCATGATGCTGCCATCTACTACTTTTAATGGATGTAACACTGTTAGTGTTTTGTGCCAGATGTGGTCAAAATTGATACCTAATTCTAAGGGGGAAAAAAAAAGTTAATTTGAATTTTTTGATATATCTTTAAGTTACCAGACTCTGTTGGAACAGAAGACAACATGAAATACCCAGCATCAAAAGAGGATCTGGCACTATCAGGTGATATTATTTTAGTGACTCTTCCACACATCTTCATTATTTGTAGTGTTTATCCCACAAATACATAATTTCTAACTTGGTGTTTGAAAGGATATGGATATGATAAAAAAGATACTCATTACGTCTCTTGGCTATGATGGCAATAGCAAGAATATATAGACAGAATTAAAAGTAAGGGGTTCATCACCTGGGCCTATAAGAATATCTGGGGCCTCTAATAAATGATATGCAAAAATAGGTCTCTATGCATACATATGCATTTTTCTGAGGAGATTATTCGCATCTTTCACTAAATTTTCAGAGTATCTGACCCAAAAAATAAATCAATAAAAATTCAGAACTACCACTGTATAGGTTTCAGAATACAATTTAAAAATTGCTATTTTTTTTTCAGTGATGCCACTAGTTTGGTTTATTTTCATGTGGAATAATCAATACCACATTCTAGCCCTTCTTCTACTGATACAATTTAATCCATAATCTAAAATACAAGTCTATGCTCACATACTGACATACCTTTTTATCACTTTATACAGTTTTATTAAAAATTTGGTCCTCTCTGGCCAAATGTGGTTACATATATACTCTGTTCAAAACGAGTTACTTAGTAGAAAACTGTTTTTGGCAAGATTAGTCTTTTAAAAGGAAAAGAAAACTTCTCCAAATTAAGCTTTACTTGAACTCAGTAGCTGGATACTATAGAGTACTACAAAGCATTGAAACCAATCCTACCTTCTAATAAAGGTGGCTCATCCTCAAAGCTGTTTCCATAGACTGGCTGAGGTATAGCTGGAGTATATGCCTGAGTTGGCTGGAAAATCTGCCCAGTATATGGCTGTTGTGGCTGCATCATGTCTGGAGGTACAAACTGGCCTTGCTGTGAGTAGTTGTAGTCAGCATATTGTTTGCTATAAGGTCCTCCACTTCCTCCAGAATCATAGGACTGCTGTGATTGCTCATCGATGCTGTAACTTGTCTGGTAGAAATCCGTCTTTAAGTTATCTAGTTGTAGCCAGCATATTGTCTACAAATCAAAGGAAGTTAAGTTTGTCAAAAGTATTTCAACCCCCTTGGCAATTGCTAGCCCTTAAATTACTAAATTTTTGCTTGAGAGCTACAGAATCTTGTCATGCAACTCCTAGGATACCTACTTTGCCCGTTTTTTTGTTTTTTTTGTTTGTTTGTTTTGTTTTTTAATAAACAGTGGTTGAAATGATTACTAAGATCAAACTGATTATCTGTAACAATACAAGGATATCAAACGCAGAGGCAGTGCTAGGGGAAGCAGCAGCAACTCCAGCAGTGCAGAATAATCCCCAAATTCAGTTTCAGACCCTGAACAGGCCCCGTTGCTATATGTCACAGGGGCAAAGAACTCTAGAAAATAATTTTTAAATGAAGATAATATACAAGAAATACTAGATTACTTTAAACATCCAAACATCTGAATAACTGGTATCTCAGGAGATGAAGAAACTAATAAGGGCATTGAAAAATTTATTCCATGAAATCCTAGAAGAAAATTTTCCAAGCCTAGAGAAACATTCAAACATCCAGAACCATGAAATAAAAATAATAAATTAAAAAAAAATAGAATCAACCCAAGATGATCTTCTCCAAGGCATATACATGATAGCCAGACTGCTCAAAACCACAGACAAAGACAAGATACTAAAATTGACAAGAGAAAAATGTCAAGTTATTTACAAAGATTATGCCATCAGGTTTACACTAGACCTCTAACCATAAACAACAAAAGCAAGGACAGAATGGGGACATATATTCAAAGTGTTACATGAAAAACAATTTAAAACAAGATTACTACATACAAGATTGTCTTTCATATCGAAAGAAGAGATAAACACATTCTCGGATAAAGAAAACCTGAAAGAATTTGCCAACTCAAGATCAGCTATTTAATAAGCTCTGAAGTAAGTGCTATACTAAGTACTAATAGACGCTATACTTGCACTTTACTAGTGATAAAAAAAATAAATAAACTAAAGACAGACAGAAATAAGAGAACATAAAACAACCAAGAAAATGGCCAAATTAATGATAGGGTCAAGTCCAGAAACATCAATAATAATGTTTAATGTTAATGGTTTAAATTCTCCAATCAAGAGACAAAGACTGGTTGAATGGATAGTAAAAAAGAAACCCTCCATTTGTTGCCTACAAGAAATCCCCCTCAGAGATAAAGACATACATAGACTAAAAGTAACGAACTGGAAAAAGATATCCCATGCAAATGGAAACTACAAAAGAGCAGGAGTCGCAATACTTATTTCAGACAAAATAGGCTTTAATGCAAAACTGTAAGAAGAGACAAAGGGCATATATAATAGTAAAAGGGCTAATTATTATTATTTTTTTGGGGGGGAGAGGTTTTCGCTATAGGGCGCCTGTGCTCACCAGACAGACAGAGAGAGACACAGAGATTGAAAGCGAGAAATCACCCCCCAGGGGGGATGGTCACGCCACAATCCCTTCTCCTCCATTCTCCTCTTGGGATCTTAGGCACACACGCATGCACACGCACCCGGCGTGAGTTTTAAGTCACCGGGTCCGGGACGCGAACCACGGTCAACTACGTGGTAGTCCAGCGACATAGCCATTACGCCAACTGCTGGTTCCCTAAAAGGGCTAATTAATCAAGAAGATATGATGCTTATTAATATCTATGTGCCCAATCCAGGACCTCCAAAATATGTGAAGGAAAGACTGTTAGATCTAAAAGGAGAGATAGACTAACACACTAATTGTTGGGAACCTCAACACCCCATTATTTCCTTTACACAGATCAATGAGACAAAAGAGATTCAGGACCTAAATGATACCATAAATCAGATCTACTTGACAAACATCTATAAGAACTTTCCACCCAAAAACCACAAAATACGCATTTTTCACCCCCGTATGGTACTTTCTCGAAGACTAACCACATGATAGTGTACACAACAAGCCTTTACAGAGTCAAAGGCATAGAAATTATGGCCAGCACCTTTCCCAACCATGATGGAATTAAACTTAACATCAATTTCAGGAAAAACCCTTGAAAATACACAAATACATGGAAACTAACCTACATCTGAATGACCTCACAATTACCAAAGAGATTAAGATTGAAATCAAAAGATTCCTGGGAACAAATGATGAGTGCACGAGTTTCCATAATCTACGGAACACTGCAAAAGCTGTCATAAGAAGGAAGTTCACAAAAAAAAAAAAAGTTAGTTGACAGTGCATAAGGAAAAAGTGGCAAATGGACAACCAAACATCATGCCTCAGGGAACTGGAAAAACAGCAACCAAAAACTCAAAAGAAAAAATGCTGGGAGAAAAGAAATAATAAAGATCTGAGCAGAAATAAATAAAATAGAGCATGAACAATACACAAATAAAAAAAATAAATAAAAGCAAAAGCTGGTTCTTTGAAAAGATAAAACAAGATTGACACACCATTAACTAGACTAATTAAGAAGAAGAGAGAAAGGAACCAGATAAATCAAATTCATAATGAAGCAGGCAATATTATAATAGACAATAAAAATACAAAACATCATTAGAGAATACTACGAGTGTCTATATGCCAACAAGCAAGAAAACGTGGATGAGATGGACAAATTCCTGGACACATATGATCTACCAAGATTGACTCAGGAGGACAAAGAAATAATAGAATAGACCCATAACAAGCAATGTGATTGAGTCAATAGTAAATAACCTCCCAATAAAGAAAAGCCCAGGTCCTTATGGTTTTAATTCTGAATTCTACAAAACTTTTAAAGACGGGGTAACCCCCATTCTACTCAAATTATGTCTATAGATCCAAAAGTAAGGAACCCTCTCAAGTTCATATTAGGAAGCCACCATCACCCTCATTCCCAAAACATAAGGATAAGAAGGGAAAACTACAGACCAATCTCTCTGATGAATATAGATGCAAAATTTCTCAACAAGATACTAGCAAATCATATCCAACAACATATTAAAAAGATCTTTCATCATGTGGTTATTCATCACAGCTTTATTCCAGGGATGCAAGGCTGGTTAAAGATATGCAAAACCATAAACATAATATACCATATTAACAGAAAGAAAGATTAAAACACAGGATCATTTAATCAGTGCAGGAAAAGCTTTTGACAAAATACAATTCGTTCATGTTTAAGACCCTCAGCAAAATCAGCATAGAAGGATCATTTCTCAGCATAATAAAAGCCATCTGTGGAAAACCTATAGCTAACATTATACTGAATGTGAAAGCTGAAAGCTTTTCCACCAAAAACTGGTACAAAGTAAGGCTGTCCACTTTCTCTACTCCTTTTCAATATAGTGATGAAAGTCCTAGTCAATGCAATCAGACAGGAGAATGAAATAAAAGGAATTCAAATAGAGAAAGAGGAGTTGAAATTATCTCTATTTGCAGATGACATGATTGTATACATAAAAGACCCAAAGGTATCCATGAAAATGCTTCTCTGTGTAATAAGTGAATACAGTAAAGTGGCAGAATACAAAATCAACTTACAAAAATCTATAGCATTTCTATATACAAACAAGCAGTCAGAGGAAGAACCGTAAAACGTAATCTCAATTACCATAGCCACAAAAAGTATAAGATGCCTAGAAATAAATATAACCAAGGAAGTCAAAGACCTCTACAAAGAAAATGATGACAATATTTTTAGAAGAACTTGAAAAAGACACAAAAAAAGTGGAAGGATATCTCTTGTTCTGGATTTGAAGAATTTATATTATCAGAATGGCAATTCTACCCCAAGTTATCTACATATTTAATGAAATCCCTATAAAATTGCAAGAGACATTATTCACAGATCTAGAAAAGACAACCATAGAACTGGTCTGGAATCATAAAAGAAACTGTATTACCAAAGCAATCTTACACAAGAAGAGTGAAGTGGGCTGTGTCTCACTCCTAGACCCCAAAATATATTACAAAGCTGTGGTAATCAAAATAGCATGGTATTGGCACAAAACCAGATATGTGGACCAATGGAACAGAATGGAGATACCCAAAATAAACCCCAAAAAACACATCCAACTGATTTTTGACAATGGGTGCCAGTCCAGTCCAGCAGGAAAAAGAAAACCTCTTTAGAAATAGTGCTGGAAAAACTGGGTATCCACCTGCAGAAAGATGAATCTGAACCCCTATCTCTCACCATTAGCAAAAACCAACTCAAAGTGGATCAAAGATTTAAACCTAAGACCTCAAATTATAAAATTACTGATGGAAAACACTGGAAAAACTCTGGGAGACATTAGGGTAAGCAAAATCTTCAGTAAGACCACTGAAGTACAGGAAATAATCTCAATAACAGACAAGTATGATTACATCAGAATAAGAAGTTTCTACAGAGTAAAAGACATAGTAATTAGTGTGAATAGACAACCTTCAAAATGGGAAAAGATTTTTGTACACTATACCCCTGATAAGGGACTGATAACCAGAACAAACAGGGACCTCATGCAGCTTATCTGAAAAATAAAAATGATTAACCCAATTAAAAGATGAGAAAAGGAGCTAAATAAACAACTCTCTAAGGAAGACATATGAATAGCCAAAAAGCACATGAAAAAATGCTCAACATCCCTCATGATAAGGGAGATACAGATCAAAACCACAATGAGATATCATCTAACCCCAGTCTGAATGGTGAAGATTTTTTAGAAAAAGATAACTGCTGTTAGGGATGTGGTGAGGATTGGAAAAGGCACATATACTCTATGAAATACTACTCCACCATAAAAAAAAAAAAACCAAGACCTTGCATTTGATAGAAAGTGAATGAATATGGAAGATTTACTGCTAAGTGAAGCAAGCCAGGCTATGAGAGAGAGTGTATGCCTCCCCTTAACATATGCTGTCTGCACTCTATGGTAGAAACTGAAAGATTAGAGGACATAGAAGCATTGTAAATGGTTATAGTTACTGGAGAAGAGGGTGAGAAAAGGGGGAGAGTGCAAGGAAAAAAATTAAGGACAAAAATAGAGAGGCAAGACATATATGGGACACAGAAACGGATTATCTGTTGATGATTATGTGTTTTGTATCCTCAGCTGGACTGGTGTGAAGTGTATTCATGTTGGGTAAATTCAGCTTTCAGCTAAGTGATGTATAGTGATTAAATGTATAAAATAAATAAAAATAAAAATAATAAAATAACAGAATATTGGGGCCAGCAGATGGCATGGTTAAGGTGCTGGACTTCCACATGGTCGACCATGGTTCAAGTCCTGGATCTAGTGGTTTGCTTTCCCTCTCCCTCTCATCAAAATGAATAATAAATAAATAAGTAAATAAAATAATTATTAAAAAATAAGAATAGAATATAGACTTAATGACAGAATAAAAGCTCTCCTTTTAAAAAAAAAAAAAAAGAATTTTTACAAAGAATTACTTTTTTCTTTTTTTTTTGAGAGGGGTTTGCTATAGGGCATGTGCACTCGCCAAACAGACAGTGAGAGACAGAAAGACAGAAAGCGAGAAATCACCCCCCAGGGGGGATGGCCACACGGCAGTCCCTTCTCCTCCATTCTCCTCTTGGGATCTTGGGCACACACGCACACACGCCTGGCGTGAGTTTTAAGCCACCAGGTCTGGGACACGAACCACGGTTGACTACATGGGAGTCCAGCAACATAGCCATTACACTAACTGCTGATCTCAGCACTTTTTTTTTTTTTTAAATAAAAAAGATTTCTGGATAGATTCACAGAAAATACTAACCAGAGGCTTCCAGAAGAAAACCTTCTGACCAGAATCTAGAATACACATCCCAAATTCCCTTGGAGAAATACTCCTGGCACTAAATGCTAGACGTCAAAACCCAAAGGTTTCTGCAAGCTGGGATTCCATGTATAGGCAAAGACTACACAACCCAGACACTAGGAGAAATAATTCTGAGGAAAGCTTCAACTGAAAAACCTAGAGGCCAGAAAAGAAAATTAAATGCCACCAGAAAGCCAAAGTACATTTTGCTTAGTCAACAGGAAAAGGAAATCTGTTCAGAAATGCTAGGCTATGTGACCATGACAACATTTGAACAAAAAGTACAGCTAATGACAAGACTATAGTAGTTGGTAGACTAATTTAGTTCAACTTTGAGCTAAATCTTTGGACACCACCACCAAGAAGGCTAGAGGGAAAAATTTGCCACCAGTAAGCCAGAGGACACTTTCCAGAATTATAATACTTCTGGTCATAAATATCAGACTGCACTAGCTAGTGGGCTCTAGGAGGGAAACTTCCAGGTTAAGATTCAGACAACACTACCCAGTTGTCTCTGGGATAAAAAAAAAAAAATTCTAGCTAGAATGACTGAATATATTCCCTAGACTTGGGGGGAAATCTTACTGTAAGAAACTCCACACCACATTACTCAGAGTCACCTGGGAGAAAACATTTGTATAGATAAGTTACATAACCCAGAAGCCCAGAGAAAAAATACAGCCACAAGAAAGCTAGAGTACACTTTACAGAGTAACAAGGAGGAAAAATTCTGTGCATGGACATTAGACGACATTGCCAAGAAAACTATGGGAGTATAAATTTTAGACAACACACAAAATGTTACTTCCTAGAGTGGCCAGGAGAAAGGTTTCTAGGCAGAAATGCCATACAATAGTACTGACATGCCACTGAAAGAGACTCCTAGGTGCAACCTCAAGATACACTAACCAGTGATCTCAAGGAAGAAAACGCCTGGCCACCGTGCTATAGTGAACTTCCCAGAGTCACTGGGATAAATTTTCTGAAATCTAACACTGAACTACAAAACTCTGAGGCTTCTGGGAGCAAGATGTCCTAGTAGAACCAAAACTACACTACCTAGAAGACACTGGGGAAGAATTCCAGGTATAAATTTAAAAAAAACAACAAACAGAGGCCTTGAAAAGAAAACACACCACCAAAACCTAGAGTACACTTTCCACAGGTGCCAGGAGGAAGAACTTTGGCCCAAAACACCAGATTGCACTGGCTAGTGGCCTTGGGAAGGAAGAATATTTCAGGTAGAGATTCAGACAACAATACAGAAGTCTCTGAGACGAAAGCTTTCAGATAGAATAACTGAATGAACTTTCTAGACCTGCTGAGAGAAGATTTCTTGGCAGAAACACTGGAAACACTATATTACAAAGACCAACCTAGAATAACGTTCTCTGTGTAGAGCTTCAGACTATATTAATCAGAAGCCTACAAAGGAAATACAGCCACTGGAAAGCCAGAGTACACTTGACAGTGCCATCAGAAGGAAGAATTCTGAGTAGAAACACCAGATTACATCAGGTAGCAGCCTCATAAAAATTCCATCGAAACAAAAGAATATACTTTTAGAGTGGCTTGCTGGCAGTTCTGGGGGCAGAAACACCAAATGACACTACTCTATGCCTATTAAAGAAAGACTTTTGGCTGGAACAACAGACTATACTAAAAAGAGGCCTCCTGAAGAAAAACTGACCAGAATGCCAGGTTACACATTTCAAAGTCCCTTGGAGAAATACTTCTCGCACTAAATGCTAGATGTTAAAATTCAAAAGTTTTTGGAACAAAGAATTCTGTGTGCAAGCAAAGACTACACCCAAAAGACACTGGGAGGAAGAAATTTGGGAAGAGAATCAATTGAGGGGCTGGCAGGTGGTGTGGTGGTTAAAGGTGCTGGATTCCCACATGGCCAATTGCAGTTTGGGTCCTGGACCTGGAGGCTTGCTTTCTCACTTTCCCTTTCTCTCCCTCTCTGATCAAATTAAAATAATTATAACAAACGGAATTTAATTAATTTTAAAAAACAGATATTCAACTGAAAAACCTCAAGACCAGAAAGAAAAATGGACACCAGAACACTACATTTTCCTCAGTTGCCAATTTCTGGGCACAGATGCTGTACTACACAATCACAGCAATGTTTTTGAGCAAGAAGTACAACTACTAACAAAGACTACACTACCAGGTAAACTCTGAAAGATTGACTTTGAGATAAATCTTCAAACTTTCCAGCCAGAATGTTAGGGAGGAAAACTTCCCACCTGAAAACCAAAGGATACTTTCCAGAATCGTCAGAAGAAAGAATTCTGGGCATAAACACCAGACTACACTAGTTAGTTGGCTCTAGGGAAGAGACTTATGGTTCAAGATTCACACTATATCACCCAGTCACCTTTGGGAAGAAAACTAGCCAGATGAAGGAATATACTCCCTAGACTCTCTGGGGAGAGTTTCTGCAACACACACAAGACTACATTACTGGGATCAGCAATTAGAATAATGGCTATGTGGCTGGACTCGTATGTAGTCAACCATGGTTCGAGTCCAAGACCCGGTGGCTTAAACTCATGCGTGTGCATGCACGCCCAAGATCCCAAAAGGAGAATGGAGAAGGGATTGCAGCGTGGCCATCCCCCTGATTTCTCGCTTTCTGTCTGTCTCTCTCTCTCTCCATCTTTCTGGTGAGCGCATGTGTCCTATAGCAAAAATCTTTTTTTTTTTTTTTTTTAAAAAAGGCTACATTAACCAGATTCGTTTGGGAGGAAATCTTTTTTTGTACAGCTAAGTTTACATAACAGAGAAACCTAGGGGGAAAATATAGCCACTAGAAGGGGTTGGGAAATGACTATGCCACACTGGGGGGTCGGTCATTTCTCCCTCTCCCCACCCATGTCTCTCTCTGGTAAGCACATGAGACTCCCAGAAAATGTAAACAAATAAAAATTAGGAATAAAAGATTTACACTGCTCACAAAGCTCCCTGGGTGGAAAAGTATGCAGGATAGTTTGGTTAGGTGGGGAGACAGCAACAGTGGGATCTTCTCACATTGCTGCAGAGCCTCCTCCTCAAGCCTCCTGGATAGGTGACCTGAGCAGCTGCATATAGCCCTCTGCCCACAAGGGCCCTGCATTTAGTTTAGTGCTATGTTGTCTCTATGTTGACATTCTTAATAAGGGTCTACTTGAATCTGTCCTTTAAAGTGAAGTCCAGTGAGAGTAGGCTGTGCACTGAGCATCACTGAAGTGGGCGTTATGCTGATCCATTTGCATGGGCGATTTGATGCCTGCCATGATTTACTTGTGGTTATTGTGATTTGCACTGAACAACTACACACCGCAGGTCCACCGGAATTCTGGGTCATTCCACATTAACATGTGACATCTTAGGAAGGGGAGCAAGGGCACCAACAGTCCTGAGAGAACTTGCTTTCCATTGGGAATTAGAATTTGCTTTGAACTTATAAAGATGAGCATCCCCAACCCTGCTAAAGACTTTCCAACCCTTACTATGCTGGCAAACCACTTTGCCAAAAGTATGGCATGGAAGGAGAAAGTAAGGCAGTCCTCCATTACCTATTCACTCATTTTCCTGTTCATCAGTCACCTGAAGTTCCAGTATGCCAATAAAAAGTGTATGTGTCAAGAAGTGAAATTTTAAAAATCAAAGTTACTTTTCTGCAGTTTCTACTGTGTTAGTAAAATTTTTTTTTAAATATAAGAAAGTGGGAATTGTGCAGTTTCAGTGATCCTACATGAGTTAATACTCATATATTTAAAACTGGCAATACATAACATAAAGGAGGGAGCTTGTGCACTGCAGGAGGCACATGGTGAGGATGGCATTGCCATGGGCCAGGAAAAACATCCAGATCATCTGCTTGTCATGGTGTGCTGGGAACAGACTGTGTTCAATTTCAGCTAGTTTCCATTACAGGGATGGCATGGTCTAGGAGATATGTCTTCAAGCCAAGGACATCATGGCGATCTTGAACTACTTTGAAATGGTACAAGGACCAAGATGTGACTAGGATCAAGAGACTCCTTAAGACCTGTCCTTCAAAATTAGAATGACATTTCATCAGATGGCACATTTGTCAGCATAACCAACCTTATAAAGATTAAAATTCAAGAGAAGAGGAAAATCATCTTGACTCATGTGTTGCATTCTTTATTTTTGTTGCTGTTGTTTTGCTATAGGGCATGTACACTCACCAGAGAGAGATGGGGAAGGGAGGGAAGAGTAAGAAATCATACCCAAGGGGGATGGTCACACCACAATCCCTTCTCCTCCAATCTCTTCTTGGGATTTTGAGCATGCACACACATGAGCAGGGTGTGATTTTCAAGCTGCCAGGTCCAGGACTCAAGCCTTGCAGTTGACCATGTGGGACCTAGCTCCTTAACCTCTATGCCACCTGCTGCCCCTGTATTTTTAATTTTAAAAGAGGCTCTTGTATAGTCATATTTTAACATTGCAGTCAGTTATATTCTGATACCAGTAATTTCTTAACCTTTGTGACTTTTTCAAAATTACTGTGAAAGCTTTTAATGTAACTGAACGCATTTTAATTGCCTTCTATTTTTTAAATTCCAAAGCCATTAGATGGGCTTTACTGTTCTTGCTATTGTATGGTATGTACCCCTGTCCACATATTTCTATTCTCAACCAAAGTTTTTTAGAAAACAATACAAGACTTTGGGCAGGGAGATGGGAAGGGAGGATATTTAAATAAAAATTACTTACAAAGGAGTTACCTATAAACTTGAATTCCAAAGTATGGTTTTAGCTATCTACACTATAAAGAGCTTTTGATTTAGATTATTCGCACTTTTTTTTTTTTAAGAGAAAATTTTGCTATAGGGCACATGCGCTTGCTGGAGAGACACAGAGACAGAAAAAGAAATCACCTGCCAGGGGGATAGCCATATCACAATCCCTTCTCCTCTTGGTTGGGATTTTGGACACACACATACATGTACCTGGCATGAATTTTAAGCTGTCAGGTCCAGTACTTAAACCACAGTCGACTATGTGGGAGTCCAGTGATGTAACTATTATGCCATCTGCTGCTCCCTACTTGTGCTTCTTAATCCTGAAAAAGAAAAGATCTTGCAAAAGTTAAATTTAAGAACTTTTCACTTTTTAAATATTTAATTATGTGGACTTATTTCAGGAAACCATTCTTGCTGATTCTTGTGGCCAAGGTAGTCCAGCAGCATTATTATGTCACAGTTATATATCACAGAGTTGTTCACAGAGAGTCTAGTCAGTGGCCTCTGAGGGCCACTATTAAGAGTGTGAGTCCTCGGTTTCATGGCTGTATGGGTGCTGCAAATGCATCTGTACAGTGTAGTAGGATTCAATGAGTTCAGCATATGGAAGTTCTGAAAGAGTAACACTAAGCTTTTACCCATAGATACTTCTGGGTTTGATTTATGATTAGTGAGAGTAAAGAGGAATTTTCACTTTGTACCTCTGGAGTTTTACTTTTCCTTCTTCAATATTAATGCACTAAAACTAGGTCAATTAAGTTCCTGCTTTTGCTTCTACATGTAAAGAGCTTAGGAGTCATTGCTCTCACCTTCCCAACAAGAAAACAGCTGAACAAACTGAGTATCAACATCTCAGATTCTTTTGAGACAGCATAAAATTCAGATTTGGCAAACTGTAACCCCCAAAATTGGAGAAATAGATGAATCAAGAGAAGCATAGCTAGGGAAACAAAGGGCACTGGGGTGAGCCAGTGTTAAGTGGCTGGATGAAGCCAGGAGCTGGCACATTTCAACAGTCAACTGACAGGAGTCTGAGTGTGCATTAGTTCAGAGATTATAAACTCCTGGGGGTACCCATCATGCTTCCAAGAGGTTGACTTTTAGGAACTCCACCAGGTTTTCAAGGTGGAGAGCTGAGGAAATCCCTCTCTACTTCGAAGGTATGAGAAAATTGACCATTTAAAAATACCCACAAGGGAAAAGTTATCATTTTGGAAAATGCCCAGAGGATTCTGTTCTATATAACAGTGGCCTGTGCTCAAAGCCTTTGTTTACTTAAAGTAAAAATAACTAGACAGCTGCAGTTTTTTGTTTGTTTTTTAGCCTTTCTATCTCACAAAAGTGCTGGGTAAAGAGGCAAAGAAACTCTTACAAGGGTCAGTCCAAAGACCCAGGCCCACTAAAACAGTATACTTAATCTTAGAATTATAAAACACCCTCACACCCTAGCCCACCTCTTAACCCTAATCCATAAATCCAAAACCCTAACCCTCTAAATCTACACCCTAAACAACTCTAAGCCCTAAACCAGATCTGGTTACATTACGTCAATTTACTTCTGGATAGAGCCCAAATCCTAGCAACCCGACATATGCTTCCCCATCACTAATGATATGTGTCAGGACGATATTTCAAAAAGATATTTTTAAGTAGATTTTATTCTCCATGAGAGACAGACAGGTGCACAGCCCACCCACAAGAAAGCTTCTCGCGACCTGGACTCGGAACCGGGCGTCGCGTACAGGGAGACCCGGCCTGTCCAGAGGAGCCAGCGCCTGGAACGCGCGCGGTCTCCCTGCCGCGCCACTTCTTTCAGCGCGCTCATTTCCTGGGGCCCTAAAGCCACCGCGGCCGACGTGACAGCGCAGGGGCCACCGCGCCCACCGTCCTCGCAGGCTGGGCTGGGTCCCCGCCCAGGCCCCGACGTGCGTAACTGCCCACGTCCCCGTGTCGCTGTCCCCTGGGCAGTAGCAGAGGGACGTTCTTGCGGACTCACGTCAGCCGCCTGGCAGGGAGCTCTGGGCGCCGGTCACCGCGGACCGGAAACCGAGACGCGAAGGGCGGGCGGACGCGGGAGAGCGCCTTCCCCCGCTCCCTCAGGCGGCCTCCGGCCACACGTCGAGCCCTCCCCTCCACCGCGCTCCCAGCGCCCACTTCCGTCTTTCGGCGGACTCCACGCGCGGGGCTCCCAGTGCCCTCTCAACTTCCGGCCCGGCGCCTGGCCTCCGGTTTGACGCCCTTCTTTCGCCGTGTAGCTGGAGCCCGGCTCCCGCCTTACTTCCGGCACGGAGCCCGCCTTCCGCCTCGCGTTACTTCCGGTTCGGCGCCCGCCCTCCACTGCTAGTTAGGAGCTCGCCGTTCCGGCGCTCGACTCCCGCTTTCCGGGTTCTCAGCGCCCCGCGGGCCGCTGTGTGCCCCATGGCGGCTGGGGCTGGGCCAGTGGAGCTGGGCTTCGAGGAGGAGGCG
>NW_006159601.1:1927829-1934690 GCF_000334495.1 Tupaia belangeri chinensis | reverse complement strand
ACCGCGGCCTCTTCCTCTTCTGCTGCCGCGAGCCGCCGTGCTGCGCCGGCCTGCGAGGTGCGCGAGCCGGGCTTCCGCCCTCCGGCGCGGAGTCAGGGTTCCGGGGAGGGCAGACTCGGAACTGGCTTCGGCCTCAGGACCCAGTCTGCGCTCCGAGTGGGTGGACACGTGCAGACAGAAATCGCTCCTTGGGGCAGGCAGGTGGCGTGGTGGTTAAGGCGCTGGATCCCGCGTGCCTACCGCGCGATTCGTGTCCGGACCTGTGGCTTGAATGCCTGGCTTGAGAATGGATTAGAGCGTGGCCTACCCCCCCCCCCATGCTTTTTATACTTTTTCACTGTCTCTCCTCAGAAAATGCAAACACACCCTGCAACATTTTTTTTATCGCTCTTTGCAGAAAGGTGGGCCCAAGCGGCATTTCTGCATTTTGGCAGCTTGTCTTCTGATTGATTTCCTCAGCTCCAGTTAGCTCCAAGAGCCCAATGAAGTGTACACTGCCAAAGTCTCGAGGGTTTTTTTTTTTTTTTTCATTTTCTATTCTTACTTTCAAGATCCTAGACCTTCTAACAGCAGAAATTTAATTTTTTGCAAAATAAGTTTTTCAGTCTAATGCCGATTAGAGTGTCATATGTGAAATTGCTGCTGTTTTACTGGAAATTTTACCTTTTTCTCTGCATTCTTAGTTTTTAGAAACCAGCTACCCAGGAAAAATGACTTTTATTCATATGAGCCACCTTCGGAGAATCCTCCCTCAGAAACAAGAGAGTCTGTGTCTCTCCAGCTGAAGTCTGGTGCTCATCTCTGCAGGGTGTGTGGCTGTTTAGGCCCCAAAACCTGCTCCCGATGCCACAGGGCACATTATTGTGGGAAGGACCATCAGACTCTAGACTGGAGATTGGGACATAAACAGACCTGTTCGCAGCAAGGTGAGTTAGCTCAGTTTCATAGCTTCTGTCAAAGCAAACATTTTATTTCCAGGAAAACTAGTGGGCCAGCCAGTGGTTTGATGGGTAAGGAGCCTAGGTCCCACCACATGGCTGACTGTACAGGTTCCAGTCCTGGACCTGGAAGCTTCAGAAATAGCCATTCCCTGGAGGGTGATTTCTCACTGTTCCTTCCTCTCTCTCTCTTCAATAAGTGCATGTACCTTATGGGGGGAAAAAAAAAAAAAACAGCAGAGATGTAGTACTTTTTGGAATTTTCATAACTGATAACCATGAACACCTTTAAAGCTCTAACAGTCTTATCAGTTATGTTACCAGTCTTGCCTTTATATAAGCTTTTATGACCTATGAACTAAAATGCCAGAACTATATAATTTAGAAAAACTATTACTGTATATACTTCTGAAGTATGACCTTGTTAGATCAGCTTCAAAGCTAACTGAGTAGTCTTTGTGATACTAGCAACTTTTTTGTTTTAGATAAATTGGACCATACAGCTCCAGACCACAACTTCCTTTTTCCAGAGTTTGAAATTGTAATAGAAGATGAGATTGTGCCTGAAATCATAGGAAAGGAAGATGACTCAGAGGTTATAGAGAGCATGGGTAAGGAGTCAGTTTCAGAACTTCGTTAAATTATTAAACATAATGCTTAAATGAAAGTTTGGCAAATAGAGAAGAGAGGCAAAGACCTGAGGTGGAAGCTGGAGCCTGTGATTTTTATTAGAGATTGCCTCCAGTGAAAATGCCTTCCCTATACCTCCCTGGCATAAATCGGGTTACATTCTGCTCCCCATAAAGGCTGAAGAGGTGTCCAGATGGTTATTTGATTGGAGGTGCAAAAAAAACAGTGGACACTTGGTGAGTTCCTCTTGGTCCCAAATCTGTTTCTCAGATGGAGACAGTAAGAGTGCCCAACACGGAATTTGGTGGGCAGCAGTTGTTTCTCTATCATCTCATCTATTTCACATACATGATCTTGTCAGCTTACCTAGCGTCTGTACTCTGGAGTAGTGTAGATGCCAGCCTGGCACCTATAACGGTGGCCAGCATTTACCCAGCCTTTATTCCATACCAAGGGCTTAAGAATACATGAGCTCATTTGAGCCCTGACAGCAGCCCAGTAAATTAACTATGCCCCATTTTGCAACTGAGGAAACTGAGGTTCTGGGTATAAGTCTTACCATTTGAGTTTGAGCCTAGAGTTTACTGATTCTAGTACTTGAACTCTCTATTACCACAAGTGTAGATTTCTCGAATCTAAATTAGAGCATCAGCATTCTCTCTGCAGCTCATACAAGTCATACATCTAGACTTCACATCTGCTTTGTGCCTGAGCTTGTGCACCTCCTTATGGGGATAGCATGGGAAGCAGCCATATCCCAGGGCCCAAGTGCCCAGTCTCAAGGAGGAGCCCACAGCATCAGGAAAGTTATATTCTGTGTGATCTCTAATAACACAAGTGCCATGGGAACACATGTCATTGAAAACTGCCTTGGAAGAGCCATGTGTTTGTCTTTTATATAGGTACATTATTGCTTTTTGCCACGTTAAAGTGGTAAATCATAACAATGCTTTTAGTGAAAAGGAAAGCATAGAGTAGGAGGACTTGAAATGTACAGGTGACTATGGAACCATGTTTTACATGTTATAAAATAGTCTTCAAAAGCAGCCCTGGGCCAGCCCTTGTCCTGGTGGTTAACAGGTGGCTGGATTTCACATGGCTGACCATGTGTTTTAAGTCCTGGACCTGGCAGCTTGAAAAATAAACTGGGTACATGTTCATGTGTGCCCCACATCCTGACATAGCATAGAGAAATGGGGAAGGGATTGTGGTGTGACCATGCCCCATGAGGGGTACTTTCTCACTCTCCCTCTGTGTCTCTGGCAAGTGCATGTGTCCTTTGGTAATTTAGATGGGGGAGGGGGGGCAACCGGTGTAGTGGTTAAGGTTAAGGCTCTGAAATTCCACCTGGCCGACTATGGTTCAAGTCCTGGACCTGGTGGCTTTTTTCATTTTCCCTTTTATCTGTCTCTTGTCAAATTTAAAATAATAAATAAAATGAAATAATTCTTAAGTATTTAACAGTTAAAAGTAAATAGATCTATACTGAATTTGCTGCATAACCAAAGAACTATTTTATATAACACAGCGATTTGACAGTATATTATAGTGGAATATTCCTCCCAAAATGGAAAGAGCAGAAAGAAAATGTCAAATGTTTTCAATAAACATGTTATAGCTAGTAATGTTGCTGTTGTAATTTTGAGATGGTGTGTGTGTGTGTGTTGGAATAAAGCAAGTACGTAACTGTTTTGGTGTTACTGAGAACTGAAGTATTGGGTGGAGGAGAAAGATAGGTAGCTTGCTTAAGATTAGAAACCCCATCTGAATGCATGTTGAAAGTATCAGTGTGAGCTCAGGATGTCCCTAAAGGCTGGAAACAATAACCAACTCGGGAGCACTGGGAAGCCCTGATGCCTATACAGTGGTGTCTAAGTACAATTTCTTTCTAAAATTCATACTCCAGGCTCTTTGGAGATGTGTTTGATTCTAGAACTGAGGTAGGAAATATTTGTGCCACAGATCAAAGAAGCTCTCAGAAATTACTAGAATCATGTCAGGATTCAAAAACCAACATGAAAAGGCTCCTGTTGACAAAAGTGGACAGTTTGAACATCCACAGACATATTTACTGCAGTGGATTAAAACACATCAAATATGTTAATAGGTTCAAAATGATACTTTTAAAAAATTCAGTTATCATTGTAAAAGGATACCAGGGGAACAAACTCATTATTTAAAACATTGGTTAGCAAAGGACAAGAGTTTGTATATGACTAAATTATTCACAGGTGAAGTGCTATGTCTGAAATTTACTTCAGATTAACTCAAGATGGGAGAGAGGTGGTAGAGACAGGATTGATGGTACATGGACATTCATTACAGCATTTGTATTTCTGTATATGTTCAGAAATTTAAAAAGAGAAGAAAAAGTGCTCCCTGGATTGAACTATATCCTCCCTGAGGTTGGCAAGTGATAGTGCCCTAGAGGTTTTACTGAAACTTTGCTCATACAGTTGGTAAACATTCATCTAAAGGTATTTAGCGTTTCCTCCATCAGGCCTAGAGTATCTTCCCAGTTTCATCAAACCTGTTGTTTCAGCTTCTCTGACTCAGGATATCAAAGTTATTTTTTGATACATGTCGCAAAGACTAAAGGGTGTACTGGGTTTTTGGGAACAGTGACTAGAATTCTAGGAGTGAATGTTGAGAATGAAATGGACATTTGACTACTGAGTGAATGAGTGTCTGAGCTGGGAAGAGACCTGAAGAAGAGTTCAGACTGCTAAAGGAGAGGTGTGCTGAGGCCTCATATTGGCTGGGTGTCCTGTGATGTGCTGGGCAGTCTTAAGCCTTTATTTGGCTATTGTTAGTCTGGGGGAACCTGATGGGGAGCCTGTCTGTTGTGCATGCTGGGTGGTATACCTGGAGGCAACTCTAGGTTGGTGCATAGGGAGCTGTCTGCTCACAATGGGTTCCCTCAGCAGGTATCAGTGCCAAACTGCTCCTGTTTGCCATAATATATTTTTCAGGTGGAGCACTAGAGAAGGAACTGGATTCCATGGCAAAACAAGAGTCCAGGGAAGATAAAATTTTCCAGAAGTTTAAAACTCGGATAGCCCTCGAGCCAGAACAGGTAAAGTAAAAACTTGTACCCGCCCCCCCCACATCGTGACCTTTCCAGACCATGTTTTATTGAGCATAGCCCCCTGCGCGGCAGCTCTCCTAATACTGCTGGCTGTTCCTTTGGTGCCTGTAAAGGTGGTTTTTGTCATCTTGTTACATGTCTTCACACAGATGGACAACATAGAAAGGCAGGTTGGCAGTGCAGCTCCAATCGATAGTAGTCAAAAGACAAGGTGGTGCCATTCTTCACGAGGGATTCGTTTTCTCTAATGGAAACTTCAGGGATGGGAGATGAGTGTTAGGCAGTGCTGGCACAGACACTTTTCCATGTGAAACCAACATGACATGTTATCATTCCGACTGTCTTTGCTGAGTGTAAATTCCTAAAGAAATTCAGCCGAATTCTCATAAACCATTTGATCAGATAGGTACCCAGAGGTTTGTAGAAAGAATAGATCTAACTCCTAGATACCAAGGGGGTGGATTTTAGCAGTGTGTATGCTTTTAACAGAATACAGGAAAGCCACTCAGCTGTTACAGCAGATTTACCACAGTGTAATTTATTTGTGTGTGTGTGTAGTGTTGTGCAAACACCCTGTTTCCCTTGGTATGTGTCGTTGGGAAATTCTTCTATGTATATGAAAGTGATGTTGGATTCTGGGCAGCATTTTGGAAGTAGAAGCTGGCAGAGGGGAGGCATGGGCTGAATCTTGGCCCCTTCACTGCATTCACAGGACGAGGGTGTACAGGCTTCTAGGAAACTCAGCTTTGATAGCCTGTCAGAAAGGCTGAGATACCCACTCCAAGAAAGTTGGGAAGGCATTTCAGGTCAGGGCTCTGTCCAGTGGGAGTGTGTACATTTCAGTGGTCATCAGGGACACTGTACCATCAAATTAGGTAAGGTATGGATGATCTTAAAGACATGATGCTGTCTTTAGGTTCTCAGATATGGCAGAGGGATTGCCCCCATCTGGATTTCTGGTGAAAATATCCCTCAAGAAGATAATATTCCAGATTGTCCCTGCGGTGCCAAGAGAATATTTGAATTCCAGGTATGACCTTGAGTAAGGCTGTATACTGAAGATATATAGCCACTCTGAGTTGTTTATAAACATTAAAAAAAAAAAAAACTGTACTAAAGTGATATCTGTACATGGCCTATGGGCTCCTTGTAATAAAAATTAGCCTTGTCCTGCCCTACCTTGAGGCTTGTTTATTAGAGGGAACTGTCCTCACTGCTTTTTCTAGCTGAGGATCCCATATCCAGAAAACTTGGTAGTGAGGTCAGCAGGTGGCATGGTAGTTATGATATTGGACTTCTGCAGCATGGCCAACTCTGGTTTGAGTCTCAGACACAGCGGCTTAAGAATCACACAAAGCATGTGTACATGCATGCCTGGAATCCCAGGAGGAGGATGGAGGGAGAGGATGTGGCATGGCCAACCCTCCCATGGGAGGGGAGGTGATTTCTCACTTGCCCTCTCCCTCTGGTAAGCACATGTGCCCTATGGCAAAAACCTTTTTAAACAAAAATAGTAATAAGTAAAAACGTAAGATAAATGTGTAAGACGACTTGGAGATGGAACTCAAAATCTAATCATGAGATTCAATTAAGTTTCATATATATCTTCTACACAGAATCTGAAGGGAATTGTTTTTAATTGCCAAAGAGCACCCGTGCTCACCAGAGACAAGGAAAGGGAGAAAGTGTCCCCCCCTCCATGGGCATGGGCATGCTGCAGCCCCTTTTTCATCCTTTTGGGATTGGGGGCACTTTCACACCTATACCTAGCACATTTTTCAGGCCTTTAGGACTGGGATTTGAATTGTAGTCAGCCATATGGAATCCAACTCCCTTAACTAGTAGGCCATTGGGCTAACCCAACCTGAAGGTGATTTTAATCCTTTTTTTTTTTTTGGAGAGGTGTTTGCTATAGGGCATGTGTGCTTGTTGGAGAGACAGAGACAGAGAGACAGAAAGTGAGAAATCACCCCCCAAGGGGGATGGCCACACCACGATCCCTTCTCCATTCTCCTCTCGGGATTTTGGGCATGCACACATACGCCCGGCGTGAGCTTAAGCTTCTGGGTCCGGGACTCAAACTGCGGTCGACTACGTGGGAGTCCAGCGACATAGCCATTACGCTAACTGCTTGTCCCTTTATCCAATATATTTTATATACCATCATTTCTTTTTTTTCTTTTTTTTTTTTTTTTTTTTAAATTT
>NW_006159601.1:1921239-1927803 GCF_000334495.1 Tupaia belangeri chinensis | reverse complement strand
GAAAGGAAGGAGGAAGAAAGCAAGAAAACACCCCTCACTCCACAGGGCATGGTCACACTGCAATCCCTTCTCCATTTTTCCCTCCTTTTTAAAGTATTTGGTGCATACACACACAGGCATCTGGCGACTTTCTCAAGAAATAAGAATCTGAGACTTGAACTGCACCACTGGCCATGTGGGATCCAGCCACCTTCACCACCAGGCCACCAGCTGGCTCACGACATTTTAACTATGACTTCGCAGTGGGATAACCAGGACACTTAAAAAGTCTCACATTTTGGACTATTTTGGGTTTTGGATTACAGATGCTTAATCTGTACTTGTGTCTCTTAAAAAGTTTGCTTTTGACAGCTGTCAGTCTGCTAGTTTTCAGGCATGACTTATTGTCCTGATTTTTGTGATAATGAGTACTTAGTTTCTTACCATCCACACACTCCTCCACTAGAGTGATGTCATTATTTTTAGTATCTCATTATTTCCATAATTTTTAAATCATACTTTTTCTAATGCCACTAGATAAGGTCTTTTAATTTAAGAGCCCTTACGGTTTAATACTGGCTTCTGAATTTGTTAGAACTGATAAAAACATTAAATGTATTTTCCAAAGGAGGTGTTGGCATTAAAACCCATTTGGGTCAGGTGGACCCAAAGTCGAACACTAATCTTAGGAAGTTGTAGGTTTGTTTTATTGGTTAAAAAATAATTATAAGGAATATATCCAAAACTGCTTGGCTCTTAGTACCAAATCTCTCAATGCCTGAGATGAGGTGACAAAATCTGTACAAAGTAATTTCATATCATGGTAGATGTTCTTTTGTATTCATTACAACTAGTGATGTTTCTTGAATTGGAATAACAACTTCTGTTCAACTCTTAAATGACATAAAATAAAAGTTGGCCGAAAAGCTCTGTTTTGTGGCATATTAGCAATAAATAATAGTAATAATAATAATTAGGTGAGAGAACTCATGAACCAATCTTTTTCTCAAATGGAGGAGAAACACCAAACAGGTCAGATGAAGGAGAGAGGGGCTTTGATATTGCATAATATTTTTAGATTGTCCAGAGTTAACAGTATACGATACCTATTGTGTAGTCCTGCTACAATAGAGCCCGGAAGAGCAGTTCCGTTGAAAGATTGTGTTCCTGCCTTGAGCCCCATTCTCATCGTGTTACCCTCTTCTTAGGTCATGCCTCAGCTGCTGGGCTGACAGCCTGGGCAGGAGTGTTGACTGGGGCACCCTGGCGGTCTTCACATGTGCTGACAGCTGTAGCCTGGGCACTGGCTACACGGAGGAATTTGTGTGGAAGCAGGATGTAACAGATGTACCGTAAAGACATCTTAAAGCCTCAAAAAAAGTCACTGTGTATCTTGCAGTTCCATTTAAGGGAATCATTACAACAGATACGGGGGTATAAAATGCTTCTTGAGGTATGGGTCACAATATCTAATTAGTAAAACAAAAATGCCCAGTGATAGGGAATTATTAAATTTTATTGCACACACAGTGGAAGGCTACACAGACATGATTGTACACACCTATGTGGACACTAAATAAGATGAATTTGACTTGACCAGGATACCATTGTGGGTAGTATTCATGATGTGACCATTGCTTTGTAAAAATATTTATGAATGTTTATGAGTATGAAAATAAACCTGGAAAGATGTGTGAACTAGTGAACTAGTTACCTGTGAATGGTGGGACTGGTAAAACAATCTTTTTATTTATGTGTACATCTTTTTTCATCGCTCCAGGGTGGGTGCACTTGGGGTGGGAGGTCATGCTGCAGTCTCTTCTCCATTTTTCTATCCCGTCAGGATTGGGGGACACACATGTACATGACCTGGCTTTTGGGGCAGGTTTTCCAAACCACTGAGACTGAGATTCAAACCCAAGTTGGCTGAGTGGGACCCAGCTCCCATAACCATTAGGCTATGGGCCATCCTGCTTACATGTATGTTTCTATTTGGGTATTATACCTAATTAAGTCAAACCACTTCAATAAAAGCAGAGCATTTTTTCCACTTAACAGGCAAAGTTAAAACAGAAAAATACTTCAGTAAAGTCCCCACAGACTGCTGTCTGATTACCAGTGGACTGTCCTGGGTGCTAGTGCACACTGGAAGCCCAGAGCAAGAAAAAGCCTGCATCTCATGGAGGTGGGTAAGGGTGAACAGGATGCCCAATGCTTCTGAAGCAACAGGACCATACTTGGCAGGATCCAGAAAAAAAGATGTGTGATCAGAAAAGCAAAATGTGAAAAGCCTACTTTGAAACTGACCCTCGTCAGCCAGCCAGCCCTGCTTGCAGATAAGATGGATAGCGAGAAGTGACAGCCTTTCCTGTCCTGCTCAGCCAGGTATACCTTCCCTAGCCTTTCACGGGGTTACTGGCAGCAGTCCAGGGGAGGCAGGCCCTGAGACCTACTGTCAAAGGTAGGATGTTTCTGACATGTTAAAGCAGGCAGCTCTTAACCAAGTTATGGTCCCTTCCAGCCTTGTCAGTTCAGTTATCAATTCCCAGTTCTCCAACTAAGGCAAACCCCAAGAGCTAATTCTGCTAACTCAGGCGCATGTCCTTAACCTACATTGGCTCTCATTCCCCTAACATATCCCTGCCGGCCACCATAAAGCTGCACCTCTTTCCCCTGGTCAGTGCCATTACTTCTCACCTCTCACTACCTGTGTATATCAGAAAATCCTGGCCTGTGAGTACATCACTTATGTGTACATGTATGTACATACAACCTACACTGATGGTGTACATGTAAGATACAGTTACACATATGAGGAAACCTCAGAGAACTTGCGGAAAATGGAGTTAAAGTATGAATTTTTGTGCAAAAATTTGAATTCCATTGCTTTTCACAATACATATTTCCTATGAACCCTAACTCTGAAGACCCCATGTAGCACCATATGGAAAACTCTAGTATGGAATTCCCATGGAGAGATTTGTTACTAAGTTACTTTAAAAAAATTTTAATGTCCACTTTTAATTATTTTCTAGTTTGCTCTAGGGCACGTGCTCACCAGAGACGAGAGAAAGCAAGTCGCCAGGTCCAGAATTCGAACTACAGTTGGCCATGTGGGAGTCCATCACCTTAACCATGCCACCTGCTGGCCCCTCTAGTTACTTTTTAAGAGGACCTAGAGTGGCTAAATCAACTAGAAGCACCTAGAATTATGCTGTTGCAGTCCTGGTTACCAGATCAACTAGTAGCAAGAACTGGTGGGTAGGAAGCACAGGATGGAAAACTAGACTAGTGAGACTTTCATATCCCAAATTATCAGTAACTCCTTATGTCATGCGAGTTCTGACTCCTAAGGACTTATCCCTTTGTCTTGTTACAGTAAAAGCAGCTATTGTGGCCTTCTTGGCAGGCATGGTACAACTCCCAATATCCCAGTCACCCTCTGGATGTGATCACAGACATTCACATTTCCATTTGAAAAACATGCCAGGCACATGTGCATGTGTGCTCATTCCCCACAGGAGGGAAGGAGGTGTTTTCTCTTTTTCACTCTCTAGTGGTATATGCACCCTCTGGCAAATTAAAAAAAAAAAAAAAAAAACCAGGACCAGCAGGTGGCATAATGGTTATGTCACTGGACTCCAATGTAAGTCAACCGTGGTTCAAATCTCGGACCTGGTAGCTTAAAACTCACACCAGGCACATGTGCGTACATGCCCAAGATCCCGAGAAAATGTAGAAGGGACTGAAGTCTAGCCATCCCCCTGGGGGATGATTTTTGGCTTTCTGTCTCTGTCCAGCAAGGGCATGCACCCTATGGCAAAAATCTCTTAAAAAAAAAAAAAAGAAGAAAAAGTCACCATTGGGCCTGCCTGTGGACTGCTGTAACACCCTACCACGCTGGAGCCTCCCAGGAAGACCGCAGGTTCGTTGCCTGGCTTCTGCATGCTAGGGCACACGCTAGACCGAGATCCAAGCTGGTTAAGGCTAGTGTGGATCTTGAGTGAGAACATGGTTGGAAGTGCCTGTCTCTGTCTCGTGGAATACATAAATGGATATTTTTAAAACTTTCCATCCTTTTGTAACCCACTAAGGAATGAACAGGTCTAGGAACTGCATACTAGTTTTCGATTTGCAGGACATACTAAGAACAGAGGGACACACTGAACTTCACCCTGAGTTTGCAATTAGCGAAAGCCACACTATGAGGGCTACAAACCCAGTGGCTTGTAGATCAGAAAGAAAAGACAAAGGGAGAACTTAAAAGATTAAAGCAGACGTTGAAACAGTTATTTTAGCCAGCTCTATTGTATGACCATCTCTGGGGCAAGGGGGAGGGGCAGCGTTTCTTACTTTCCTTCTCTTGCTCTCTCTAGTGAGCACATGCCCTATAGCAAAAACAAAAGGAAATGATATACATTAAAATCCTAGCAGCAGGGGCCGGCAGGTGGCATAGTGGTTAAAGCGCTGGACTTCAAGATGGTCAACCACGGTTCAAGTCCTGGACCTGGCAGCTTGAAACTCATGCTGGACGCCTGTGTGTGAGTGTCCAAGATCCCAACAGGAGAATGGAGAAGGGATTGCTACATGGCCATCCCCCCAGAGGGTGATTTCTTGTTTTCTGTCTCTTTGGCAAGCACACACACCCCATAGCAAAGAGAAAAAAAAAAATCCTAGCTGCAGGGCCAGAAGGTGGTTAAAGCACTGGACCCCACATGGTCAATAGCTGTGGGGTACAATTCCCAGACCTGGTGGACGGAAAACCATGCAGGTGAGTGAGTGTACAAACCTGCCCAAAATTCCAAGGAGTGAAGGAGATAGAACTGTGGCATGGTCATCCCCCCCAGGAGGTGATTTCTCACTTTCCTCCTCCCTCTCTCTGGTGAGCACACATGCCCTAAAACAAAAGAGAAAAAAAAAAAATCCTAGCTGAAGAGATAGGGAAAATAAATATTGATAAGAAAAAGATGAAATTATAATTTATGGATGATCACATACCAAGAACTTTCAACATAATCAACTAAAGAATCAACAGCAATAAGAGTTAAGTAAACTGGAAATAAGCTAAATACATTAATAATAGTTCATTTCAAGTATAAAAATTCTATAAATAAAACAATAAACCTCAATACACTGAGGAATTAAGGAATTAACCTATATGAAAAGTAAAAGTGGAAAATTAGAAACACAGTAAGACTCACATTCGTAGTGAAACACTTCTTTCCTGGGTGGTAGGAGATAATACTGGGATGGTGTGTTTGCAATTAATATATATGTGATTGGCATCGCTAATCATTACAAAATGAAAAATGTCCTCTTTGAACTGCAATCTAGTATTAATCTACTGAAACTTAGAACGTGTTAATAGTCTTTTTTGTCTCATTTTCCTTAGTTTTCTATAGGGCATGTACACTTGCCAGAGAGAAAGAGAGTGAGAAAAACACCCCACCAAGGGAATGACCAAACCACCATTCCTTCTCCATTCTCCTCTTGGGATTTTGAGCTTGTATACACACACCTGGTATGTTTTTCAAGTCACTGGGTCTGGAACTTTACCATGTAGTCAGTCACGTGGACTCAAGCTGCCTTAACCGCCATGCTACCAGCTAGTCCATTTGTTTTTGCCAGAGGTCACGCATGTTTGCCAGAGAGCAAAGAGAGAGCGCAGGCCCCAGTGGTACGCTGTCATGTACGATGCTTTTATCTCCATGATTCTGTAAGTCAGGATCTCAGATATGTGTGTGCACACCCACACACAGCTCCTGGCATGTTTTTTAGGCTGCTGTCACCCAGCTTTCTATGCATTCAATCATGGGGCTGGCCACATACACATGTTTAATAAAAACTGATTCCTCTTCTAGGAACGTTTACTCAGAAATACCTGCACTGGACTTTATCTACAAAAATACACACAAAGGACATTCCCAACAGCACTGTTTATACTGGAGATAACACAAAAGCCTGTGAGTAAGAAGATGGTTCAAAAAATGAGAAACATTAGATTCTGTATCATGGAACTGTACTTATGATCTACTGACAAAAAAAAAAAAGGAAAGCCATAAAATTGAGTACAGTTTGGTATTTTTTCCAAAACTGCGATCAAAACTTCCGAAAGGATCAAACAACTTGCCTGGAAACAGGTACTGCCACTTGCCTGCTGTCCGGCTTGGGGCCAGGGCCTGTTCTCCACCGAGAGGGAAAAACTAATGGAGCACTCGTGAGAGGCTGCAGGGCTGTGGACACAGGCCCTGGGCCACAGGAGGTGCTTGAAATAAACGCATGCTTCCTGAGTGTTAGAAGTTCTCAGGTGGTTCTTCTGCTTTCATGGGGACATACAACAAGACGCTGACAGAAAAGCACGTACACCCTGAAATAATTTCAGGCACCATATCTAAAATACAACTTTTTAAACAGTGTGATCACACAATCCTAACGAGATATCATTCACAACAATCTAACACTTTTGCCCATCCAGGCAGAAGAAGCCGGGCCTTCAGGAGAAGGTTCCACATGGCCCCAGTGAACTAGATTTTTAAGGGAATGAAGATTTTCTACTAATAATTCAGCCTCCAACAAACGAGCTAG
>NW_006159601.1:1908297-1918655 GCF_000334495.1 Tupaia belangeri chinensis | reverse complement strand
GATATGTAGCCCCAGCTAGGTGCTACTTTATAGGATGTGTAAAGTTAGACTTGTGTTCATGGAAATGTGTGTGTCACCTATGTTTGCTATGAGGGTATTTGGATTGATTAGGGTCTTTGGTGATTCAATAAAATGTGGGGGTAAAACGGTATAGAAAGCAAACATAGATAACAGAGACAGTGTGGGAGGAGAGCGGGAGGTGGCAGAGGGTAAGAGATAGGGAATCAAGGATGGGGGGGGAAAGCAAAACAAACAGAAAACAAGAAATGGAAGATCATTTGCTGACAACATGTTTGTTGATGTGCTTGATTGAGACAATATACAGTGTACTCTGGATGGAAAATCTCATTTTGTATGCTGTAATGATGTACAGTAAATGAATGCAAATAAATGGAAATTAAAAAAAAATCTAACACTTTTATAAACTGCATTTATTATACAGAGTACTCTGAAGGAAAAAAAAAGTATGTACAGCCATTTGTTTTCATTAATACATCTAGTCTGTCCTGCAATACTGGAAAGGCGGAATGTGTCTGGCACAAAAATAACCCCTAGGAGTTGCATATTAGAAAAACAACACTTTTAAAAAAGATCTTTACTGTTCTGAAATAGAAATATAAAAACTGTGGTTTATGAGGGAGAAAAAAATTAAACAAAATGTTTGACTAATTGTAGAGCTGGCATTAACACTTAAAGTTTTGTCCCTTAAACCAACTTGTCAACAGCAATGTTTAAAATCTAAATATAAATAAGCGGGCAGCTGCCCAAACAGCAGCACGGAACGAGAACTCACAGTAACGCTGCGTGGCGTTCTAAGTGCAGAAGTGACAGCCCTTCCCAGCATCCTGTGGCAGGATGCACACAAGAACGTTGCTCCTGCTCCCAACTGCAGTTGAAGGTCTGACTTCTCCAACACCACCATGCAAAGGTACCAAAACAGACGTGTTTAAAGACGAGTGGGTGGGGAGGCAGGAGTAAATGAGAACCATTACGTCGTCTTCCTGAATCCCTTTAGAATAGGGTAGATGTTTTCAAATGCTTCATAGATTTCTGCTCTAACTTTAGCACCTACAAGACAAGGTGGAGTTGAAAATAGTTTAAAATGGCATTTAACACATTAAGAAGGTAAATTAGTAAAACAGAGCTGCAAGCACAACTCTCTCATACCCAGTTAGATGAAGAGATACAGGCATTAAAATACCAATGGTGGAAACCCTTATTACAACCCTACTTTTAACAGTATTTTCATAAAGTGATTTTTTTAAAGTTGACTTTTATTTATTCTGTGAGAGAGAAGGGGGAGAGCGAGAGAGAGGGTACCCCAACAGGGTCCATACACGGTACTAGCCTCAGCTGGATCGCAGGCATGTGCGCACGCCTGGTGTGCACAGGAGACCTTATACCTGAGCCCAGGATCTTCCCTCATGGCCTCAGTATTGAGAACATTTTAATTACAAACCAGTGCAGTTGGTGACTGTACCCCCCAACACACCTTGCTCCTCGGGCCTGCATCAGGCCACGCACAGGGGGGACAATAATGCCAAGGGCCAAATCGTACTCTCCCAACTGTGCCTTCCACTAATGCTTCTGAGTCACTCTTTGCTGTGTTGTTCTGACATTGCGTATGAATCCCAAAATTCCAGAGGGCAAAATCCAACTGAAAACGCTGTCTCTCGTTCAATGCAAGGCTCACCTTCCCCTCCTTCCTCATCATGCTTTGGTTGAGGGCCCAGCAGGGTTGTGGGGAGTTTCTCCTCTTTGCCTCTAGCAGGTATGTTACCACCAGTGTCAGGGTGGGAGGAAGAGAAAACAAGACAAAGGCCTTTCCAGCATCCTAACACTGTAAAGTAGCTTTTCAACACTGAGACAGCGTCATCCTTGAAGCTCTTTCAAGATCTCAGACATTACTTCATGTTGCAACTTACCTGTTAATACAACTTTTCCAGACACAAAAATAAGAAGAACAATTCTGGGTTTGATCATTCTGTAGATTAAGCCAGGAAATAACTCTGGCTCGTAACTAGAAGGAAAATGGCACAATTTAGAAATTAAGAGCTATCCGTGCTTTATGGTAAAATAACGACCTACACAAAGAAAAACACTAACTAAACACGAAAATGTACCAACAGTGCAGCAGAGATTCTTGCCGAGCATCGCAGGAGCAGGATACAGAACTAGCAAGGCCCTGCACCAACCTGAGGGCCAGCCTGGTACCCCCCCCACCCACCCACCCACCAGTCTGCCCCCTTCCTGCTGTGCTGAGTTTCCAGAGAAGGGAAGAGCTTGCTGTTTACTTTCTGCAGTCTCTGATCTGTATTACAGTTTATTCTCTTCAAGCTTAGGTACCTTGTCATAAGAGCCTTATTTCTAAGCTCTGATAGTGACTTTGCCTTTCATCTCACACTGCCTTAAATTGAAGTATTCTCTGCTGATTTTGGTCAGGTAACTTAATCAAAATATACATCAGATACTAGCATGAGGATGAGAGCATTCCTTAGTAAGCTATCAAACAAATAGACTGTTTGTACATATTATTCTAATACTAATAATCTCATGTTTTTGTTAGTCCAGAGACTGAAAAGAGGACATCTCTGTCCATATATTTGACCTTGGAGAAAATTTAGGACAGAGTCTCTGTGGAAGAGTACATGAGATGATTGAGAGGATATCTGAGTCTCCTCGGTGAAAGGTGAGAGTGCCAGTTGTGCCAGTGCACACAGAGGCCCCGGAGCGAGAGAAGCAAAGGGAGTCTCAAGTGGCCTGAAGAGATGGCGTGGCTGAGACAAGGCCACCTGCGAGTCTCCACAGGCAAGCAGAAGGAAAGAGAAATGGAAAGAATGTTCTTTTTTTTTTTTTTTTTTAATTGCCAAAGGATGCCTGCACTTGGCAGAGAGAGAGAAGGCACCTCCCATGGGGTGTGGTCATGTTGCAATCCACGCTCCTCTAATTCTCCATCCTGTCAGGATTTGGGATGTGCACAAAGATGTGCCCAGAGTATTTCCCAAGCCACTGGGGCTGGGATGTGAACCGAATCGGCCATGTGGGATCCAACTCCCTTAACCACTAGACTATAGGGCTAGCCCTAGAAATAGTGTTCTTAATTGCTCAACTTTATACTTCTAGATCTAACATGATGTTGACTAAAAAGATTCAATCCACTGGAAAAAAAAAAAAAACTGATAAAAGAGGTTGAGTACTCATTCATGCATTTAACATGTATTTACTGAGCAATAAAATGATACAATGCACAGAAGCAGAATCAAACTCATTCTAGGAGAGGGGGTTTGGAGTGGGTACCAAGTAGCATGGCAAGTAAGAGCCTGGTGAGGGTGACAGTTGTTACTGCAGACATCCAGGAAGGGACACAACACGTACAGGACAACCATGATACATCCCGAGTCCCTCACATGTGCTTTATTCAGAATGATGCTGGTACAGACTGCTAAGCCAACCACTGCCAAGAACACTCATGGCAGAACTAGGACTCACCTACTGAACTGCTGGTGGGTAAGCACAAGTCCTTCTAACCTGATAGGGAACTTCACGTCACAGCTCCCCACCATGTTCTGGATCTTGAAATCCAGGAACTTAGCTGGGAAACCCAGCTTCTGTACAACTCTGGCATATTTTCTTGCTGCTAGTCTAGACTGTTCTTCACTAGAAAGGAAAAAACATCAGTTGTTTATATTCAAAGTCAACTGAGATCATTTTTAAATGAGTAACTTATAAATGTCCAAATTAGGAAACAAAGTATTAACATGTCACACCCCCTTTCCATAAAAGATCCAACAGATGTTACCAACTGTTTTATGAAGAATTCCTGGGTCCTTAACAGAAAAGGATCTTCTTTCAATTCACCATACCATAGATGGCCCTAGACTGTGTGATGTGTTACAATGTCATCAACATCATTACTACCCTCCTCAGGTTTTAGTCCACACCTTTTTACTACTGAGGTGAAAACTAACACACTTCATGTGGATAGGAAGAACTGATGAGATTTGTTACTGAAGAACACACATACTAATGCTCTCCTCTTTCACACTGAGTCTCCTGTTAGCCATTCTTGTGGCAGCCTTTGTGGATAAAGCTATAATTTAGCAACTTGGGAATGAAAACAATGCTGCAGACAAGGCTCTCCCATGTCCTGCACCTGATTGTGAGTGACAAAAATTAAGCAGATACATGTGGTACTTTTTTCCTTAAGAAAAATGTACTTATGGTTTCTTATCTTGATAATGCTGTCACCCAACTAGATATATAATATTCAAACTGCAGATACTCTGGAACAAATAACACTAAAAACCAGTCCTTTGCATGAAAAATCTGTCTGGGACAGAAACGAGAACATGTGGCCTCTGCTGATGACCAAGGTTCCTGAGTTTCCATCCAGGGGAAATGCCATTAAAGGCCCCTCAATGAAGAGGTCTACTGCACAATGGGGCTGGGACAGACCCACATCCTGCCATCTCCGACACTCAGACATCCTTATTAAGAGACAGTTTCAAGTTTCAAAATAAACAAAAATACCCACGATCTCCTCTGTGTTGACCCCTCCAAATAATTTCCTTTTTTTAAAAAAATATTTATTTATTCATTTATTTATTTTTTTAATATGACCAGAGCAAGACAGAGGGTGAGAATGAGAGAGAGAGAGAGAGGAAGTGAGAAAGCAAGCCACCAGATTCAGGACTCAAACCCTGGTTGGCCATGTGGGAGCGTCCAGTACCTTAACCACCACGCCACCTGCTGGTCCCCCTCCAAATAATTTCAATCATCTTTTATTAATTTTACTTCATTTGTTCAAACTTTTAATGAGGCTAATGTTACTAATTTTCTAACTAGTTGTTGACCTCTACCTAGCCTGTGGGTTCTGTTAAACACATCTGGAACAGCCTGGCTCCCTGAAACTTACCTATCTCAAGCACTTATCATTAATATTAGTGCCAACTGTGGCCAGAGCTTCAAGGAGTGCACTGCCTTGACACCAACAGCTTTGACATCCTGTAACTAGCCATTTTTTTTTTTTTGGAGAGATTTTTCGCTATAGGGCGCGTGTGCTCGCCAGACAGAGAGAGAGACATAGAGACAGAAAGCGAGAAATCATCCCCCAGGGGGGATGGTTACGCCGCAATCCCTTCTCCTCCATTCTCCTCTTGGGATCCTGGGCACGCATGCACATGCGCCCGGCGTGAGTTTTAAGCCACCGGGTCCAGGACGCAAACCGCGGTCAACTACGTGGGAGTTCAGCGACATAGCCATTACATTAATTGCTGGTTCCCTCAATTTTTTTTTTTTCACTTGGGGACAAAGCTGTTTTATAAGGACCAGCAGTTAGCGTAATGGCTATGTTGCTGGACTCCCACGTAGTCAACTGCGGTTCGAGTTCTAGACCCGGTGGCTTAAACTCACGCCAGGCGCGTGTGCGTGCGTGCCCAAGATCCCGAGAGGAGAATGGAGAAGGGATTGCAGCATGGCCATCCCCCCTGGGGGGTGATTTCTCACTTTCTGTCTCTCTGTCTCTGTCTGGCGAGCACATGCGCCCTATAGCAAAAACCTCTCCAAAAAAAGAAAAAAAAATCTGTGTTATATAGAAATATTTATAAATAAAGGGATCTAGCGATCTCCATGTAAATTTTGATGTTAAAGTATATCAATCATACCATACAACTGAAATATATGCATAAAAAAGCATTGTAACAGATGTCCAAAACTCATGCCTAATTTTAAAATGAACCATTGCTACCTGAAATGATTGGAACCCAAATTTTAGTAAGAGCAACAATAACGTGTCAAAGGGCTGGGCTCATCACACAGAAATGAGTTACTATCTTTCTCTCATAGCCCACAGACTAGGAGAATAATTCCTTAAGATTACCTCTTGGCTCCTGTGCACACCATCTTCCCAGAACTAAAAATCAGCGCTGTGGTTCGCGGCTCTCTTATTCTCATGATTACGGCAGCAAATCGCTAGGAAGGTCAGAAAGAAGCATTAGTGGATCATGCCAAACTGCCACATATTTTTAGGAGAACTAAGCAATAACAGTATCACAACTAGTGGGAAGGACCTGGTACGTGTAGTTTTCTAACTATTTGTCCCATTTTCCTGTATGGGATTTGTTTACATCATGTCTGTAACAAGGATTCGTTAGCATAGCGAATGGAACAACTCAGCCAGCTGTGACCACGAAGTAAATTACACCGATATTCTTTCAGATGCATCCTACCAAGAGAAGATAAGTAACATTTGCAACATGCGGTTCTTTAATCATATTATTTATACCAGTGCCCTGGTTTCTACCTTATATTGTTGCTTATGACTCTCTATCTATAGATTATTCTTATTAATATAAATTGTGGCATAGCTACAGCAGTGCACAATGCTAAAAAGCTGTGCCTCGTAGGCTGGGGTCACACGGGGAGCCCTGGGTGTGATTCCTGGTTCAAGCTGAAGGTTGGGCATGGTGGTGTGTGTCGATGATCCCAGCAACTCAGGGAGGTAGATGCAAGATGGTGAGAGTTCAATGCTGGCTGAACCACACAGCGAGATCATGTTTAAAACAATGGCTGGGTGTGGTGGCATGTGCCTGGATCCCAGCTGGAAGGCTGAAGAGAAGCATCATGTCATGATAAAAAACTATTTTCAAAAAATTAGTAAGAAATTTTATGCAAATAAGCTGGTATGTTGTTCCTTTTTTTTTTTTTTTAAGAGAAATTTTTGCCATTGGGCACATGTGATCACCTAAGAGGCAGAGACAGAGAGAGAGAGAGAGAGAGAAACCCCCCCCCCCCCATGGGGGTGGCCACACCGCAGTCCCTTCTCTTTCATTCTCTTCTCAGGATCTTGGGCATGCACACACATGCATCCAGAGTGAGTTTCAAGCCTCTGGGTCTGGGACTTAAACTGCATTCAGCCATGTGAGAGTCAGGCAACATAACCATTATGCCATCTGCTGGTCCCTGATAGGCCTTTTCTACCTCTGGAGGAAGTCAGTCAGATTATGAGGATATCAATATGTAATTAAGTGAAATCTGATTTCAAATTGGCCTTTAGAAACAATGTAGTAAATACACGCATGTACATGCACATCACTGAATGAGAAAATAACTCACATTTTGCTTTGTGTTTTCAATGCTTAAACATAGCGTATCTTTTAACTTGTTGAAGTTTATGTATTCCATGAAAGACAAACACAGTGAGACAGGCACCCAGGGACTCCCTCCTGTCTCAGCCAGCCCACATTGCAGGCACACCAGCCAGTAGGCCCAGGGAGGGCCCAGGGTACACACCCAGCACCTCTCTTATGTGGGTTCAGAATCACCACTGATGTGGCACCTGGGCCCTCAATGGCCTTCAGAAAAACTTTTTGTGGGGCCAGCAGATGACATAGTGGTTGAGGTGCTCAACTCCCACATGGCCAACCTCAGTTCTATGATAGCTTTGGATCTGGCGGCTTGCTTTCTCACCTTCCCTCCTCTTCCTCACTCTCTCTCTCTCTGGTGAGAGAGAGAGTTTGCCTATAGCAAACTTAAAACTAATAATGGTAAATAAAATTAAATAAATAATTGTTTAACAAAAAAATTTTCTTGCTAGAATTGTAACTCAAGGGGAAAATATTTTCCTTTAAATAATGGCCTGTTACTAGGTTACAAGACAGAAAGCAAAAAATTACTTTCAAATAACTTTAAAATTTTAATTAAGATATTTAATTATACAAGAGAATATGTCTATTTCTAAGCAAGATAACTCTTTGACAAATCGAATTGCTTTAACAATTTCAATTCAAATGATGTTCTACATCTTCTGGCTGATTTTATCACTACGTAAAAATGTGAGCAGAAAATTCTAGTTTACAGTCCCAGGAAAAGCCTAATTATTTCGAATTTTCTCTACTATTTTCTTGGTCAGATAATTAATATCGGGAACCAGCAGTTAGCATAATGGCTATGTCGCTGGACTCCCACATAGTCGACTGCAGTTCGCGTCCCTGACCCGGTGGCTTAGAACTCACGCCGGGCGCGTGTGCGTGCGTGCCCAAGATCCTGAGAGGAGAATGGAGAAGGGATTGCGGCGTGACCATCCCCCCTGGGGGGTGATTTCTCGCTTTCTGTCTCTCTGTCTGTCTCTGTCTGTCTGGTGAGCGCATGCGCCCTATAGCAAAAATCTCTCCAAAAAAAAAAAAAAAGATAATTACTATCACTCCATTAAAGATGATAAAATTGTGAAATTAGGTATTCAACACAAAATTATAATAAATGAAAGGTTTTTTTTTAATTTTTAAGTTTGCTTGTTTATTTCTTCCACAAGCAAGATGGAGAGGCAGATGGATAAACAGACACAAAGACAGAGCACCCCCAGCAGGGTCACAATGTCATGGTCCACACTCTTGGCCTCAGTCAGCTCCAGATCATGGCACACACATGCTGGAAGTCATCAGGGAGCTCTCTAGATGAAAACCTGGGACCTTCTAATGTGGGTCTGCCTTGCTGCGCATCACGTCTTACTATACCACCATGTGGTCCCAGGGAGAACAGTTCCTATGATGCTCTCTACGAGTGGCTGTGTGGTCATTTCCAGATCCTTTACTTACCTTTGAGTTTAAACAAATACTAGGTTGTCAGAAAGTCATGATGCATTTTTCCATTTACAATAGTAAAAATGCACTGGTCACTGAACAGTTTTTATTTACCCTTTATCACATCTTTCTGTGTGACATAACGACTATTACAGAGGTATAAACAGATACCTTTGGCCGAAATCTGTTCTGCACTGCACTCTAAGGTAACCTGTAGTATGTAGTGAAGGCCAGACAGTTCTTGGTAGTCTGCCTTCTATCAATAGTTTTCTTTGTGTCTGAAGAAACAAAACTAAATTATTTTGGCCAAAGGTGAAAACTGGCTAGGTTATAAATCACTGAGGTACAACAGTAGAAAGATCTAATTTTTTTCTTAATAATAAAATGATTAAGATCATAAATTCAGGATGACATATACATTGTCCTATTTAATAAGCAGACATAACGTTTTAACATATCTTTTCTACTGGTGCAAAGACTTTAAAATATGGGACCAGCAGGGTGGATAGTAGTTAAGTGCTGGACCCTCATGTGGTCAACTGTGGTTCAAGTCCTAGACCCAGTGGCTTGAAACTCACGCCGGGCATGTATGAGTGTGCCCAAAATCCCAAGAGAAAAATGGAGAAGGGATTGTGATGTGGCCATCCCTCTTCGGAGAGTGATTTCTCACTTTCTGTCTCTCTGGCAAGCACATGCGCCCTATAGCAAAAATCTCTCTCAAAAAATAAATAAATAAATAAATAAATAAATAATAAAAACCAGGGAACCAGCAGTTAGTGTAATGGCTATGTCGCTGGACTCCCACGTAGTCGACCGCGGTTTGCGTCCCGGACCCGGTGGCTTAAAACTCACGCTGGGCGCATGTGCGTGCGTGCCCAAGATCCCAAGAGGAGAATGGAGAAGGGATTGCGGCGTGACCATCTCCCTTGGGGGGTGATTTCTCGCTTTCTGTCTCTATGTCTCTCTCTATCTGTCTGGCGAGCGCAGGCACCCTATAGCAAAAAAAACTCTCCAAAAAAAAAAAAATAAAATAAAATAAAAAAATAAAAACCAAAAAATCTTTAACACACATTAGTACTAAGGCTGGTATCTTAAAATCTTATGTTCCTTACCCCTAATATTTTTAATACAAAAAATAAATAAATAAAGGTAGAAAAATATAATAAACCTCTTGTACTTATTACTCAACTTTAATTTTTGTTAATGCTATAGAATGTGTGGTGTGTGCATGCATGTGATGAAGAGAGAAAGGAAAAGAAAGGGAAAGGGGGAGAGAAGGTGGGAAAAAGGGAGGGAAAGGAAGAAGCAAGAGAGAAGGAGGAGAAGGAGGAGAGGGGAGAGAGCAAGAGAGGGGGGAGGGGAGGAGAGGGAAGAGAGGGGGAGAGAGAGACACACCCTCAACAGGGTCTCGTCACGTCAGTCTGCTTCCCGGCTCCTCAGGGTCCTGGGTAAACCATGCCCCTGCATGTTCCCAACCTGGCCTAGGGATCCGAACCCGCAGTCAGCCTATTTAAATATGGGACCAGCAGGGTGGATAGTAGTTAAGTGCTGGACCCTCATGTGGTCAACTGTGGTTCAAGTCCTAGACCCAGTGGCTTGAAAATCACGCCGGGCATGTATGAGTGTGCCCAAAATCCCAAGAGAAAAATGGAGAAGGGATTGTGATGTGGCCATCCCTCTTCGGAGAGTGATTTCTCACTTTCTGTCTCTCTGGCAAGCACATGCGCCCTATAGCAAAAATCTCTCTCAAAAAATAAATAAATAAATAAATAAATAAATAAT
>NW_006159601.1:1903515-1908140 GCF_000334495.1 Tupaia belangeri chinensis | reverse complement strand
GATCCCAAGAGGAGAATGGAGAAGGGATTGCGGCGTGACCATCTCCCTTGGGGGGTGATTTCTCGCTTTCTGTCTCTATGTCTCTCTCTATCTGTCTGGCGAGCGCAGGCACCCTATAGCAAAAAAAACTCTCCAAAAAAAAAAAAATAAAATAAAATAAAAAAATAAAAACCAAAAAATCTTTAACACACATTAGTACTAAGGCTGGTATCTTAAAATCTTATGTTCCTTACCCCTAATATTTTTAATACAAAAAATAAATAAATAAAGGTAGAAAAATATAATAAACCTCTTGTACTTATTACTCAACTTTAATTTTTGTTAATGCTATAGAATGTGTGGTGTGTGCATGCATGTGATGAAGAGAGAAAGGAAAAGAAAGGGAAAGGGGGAGAGAAGGTGGGAAAAAGGGAGGGAAAGGAAGAAGCAAGAGAGAAGGAGGAGAAGGAGGAGAGGGGAGAGAGCAAGAGAGGGGGGAGGGGAGGAGAGGGAAGAGAGGGGGAGAGAGAGACACACCCTCAACAGGGTCTCGTCACGTCAGTCTGCTTCCCGGCTCCTCAGGGTCCTGGGTAAACCATGCCCCTGCATGTTCCCAACCTGGCCTAGGGATCCGAACCCGCAGTCAGCCTATTTCCAGCCTTGCAGGGCTTTCGCACTGCTGCTGCACCATTGGAACGGTGGACTTCTTGGACAATCTCGTCTCACCCACATGCCTCCTTTGTGATTCTCCTACATATTTTCAAAACATGAATTGACTGATACTACATATTATCTTCAACCTGCCACAATCCTCAATATAACATTTATGTCAACTGGTTTTACTGCAGACTACTGTGTTCTTAGTGAGCTGAAGGTTGGAATCTGAGCATCCAAAATGACAAACCCCACTCATTTTACGCTGGACTCTTTTTTGTTGATGTCAAGAAATTTAAGTGGAATGCAAAACTTTCTGATTTAGGAACTTTAAGAAGTAAATTCCTGTGTCATCATATAGTTAGAAATACATTAAAATAGCTCTGGGGTTAGCTAGCTAACTGTGCAGTTCAAATCGCATTCATGTGCGCATGGTGCCCAAAATCCTGAGAGGAGGGAGAAATGGAGAGGAGGCCGCAGCATGGCCATTCCCCTGGGGGGTGCCTTCTAGGTTTCCTCTATCACTAGCAAAAGCACGGAGCCCCTGGAAAATTTAAAAAACAAACAAACAATTCTGACCTTGGGATTATATTCAGCATTTCGGGCACGAAGTGCAATGGTCTTTAGGTCGAGTTTACAACCAAGATTCACTGTGGATACAATATTTCTGCAAGAAATTTGAAAAGAAACATGATCATTTAAATCATTTAACTTCTATAAGAAGAAGTGTTAGATGACTATCTAGGAATGTAATTCTTCCATGAGGCTTTAATTTTTTTAAATTGCTGACATTTATAAAGTGGTTAACAAGTACCACATACTACGCTAAGCATTTTACAAAGACCCTCCACTTTAAAACTCACAATGCACTTCAAGGTAGTAACAACTGCCATTCCCACGATCAGATAAAGGTGCTGAGGCTAGAGTGCTCAGGGCGCACATGACTCCCAGTGGCAGAGCCAGGATCAGGGTCTGCCTGTCATTATGCTTAGTCTTCACTTAATCCACCTCAATTCTGGTCCACTTCTACCAACACTCCACTCCCATCCCACAGTCACTATTTACGATGAGAACAAGCAGGTGGGACTTTCTTAGTCCTTTTGGAATAATTGTTCTTTTAGAAGAACAAGAATTCAATATCTTTGGAAAAGGGAAAACCTGCCTTTTTTTCTTCTGATTCACCCTCAGTAAATCAGAATAAACAGATATCATCATTATCATCTGGATCCAATGACCATTTTCATTTCTCAGTGTTATTAAGTCATAGTATGAATTATTGCTAAAATAAACAGAGTGAAAAACAACTTCCCTAGAAATTTTAATAAAAATGTAAACACAGCAAACTCAAATTTTAAGCCTGTATTTTTCTGTTTGGAAATGGGCAACTCTCTTTGACTGCAATCAACTGTCATAGAATGTCACCATTTTCTCTCCTTCTTTTTTTTTTTGGAGAGGTTTTTGCTATAGGGCGCGTGCGCTCGCCAGACAGAGCGAGACACAGAGAGACACAGAGCGAGAAATCACCCCCCAGGGGGGATGGCCATGCCAGAATCCCTTCTTTTCCATTCTCCTCTTGGGATCTTGGGCACACACGCACATGCGCCCGGTGTGAGTTTAAGCCACCGGGTCCAGGACTCGAACCACGGCTGGCTACATGGGAGTCCAGCGACATAGCCATTACGCTAACTGCTGGTCCCTCACCATTTTGAGAATACTGATTCCAGACTTTAAAATCATAGCCTCTAGGTTCTGGCTCATTAGTGCCATACTTCAGGGAAAGCAGATGGTGTGGTGGCTAAAGGCACTGGACTCCCAAGAAGTTATCTGCAGTTTGAGTCCCAGACCCAGAAGCCTGACAATCATGGTGGGTACATGTGAGTGCATGCCCTGAATCCCGTGGAGAATGGAGAAGAATGGATTGTGGCATGGCTATCTTCCCTGGGGGATGATTTCTCACTTTCCCTCTCTGTCGAGTACATGAGCCCTATGCCAAAACCCTTAAAATAAAAATAAACGAAGAAATCAGGTTCTGAAAACTTGATGGCTCACAGTTTTGTTGAAAGGGGGACAGAAGCCTTTTGAGACAAAGCAGTAAAGCAGACTAGGTTGATCAACCTGGTATCTTCCTTTCTACGCCATCTACTTCCTGTTAGCCACCACTGTGCACATACCTACCTTTAGCATTCACCCACCTATGACCTGTATCAGGTCAATGTCGGTGCATCCATTCCAAACTCAGTCATATAACTGCTACTCATTTAGCTTAATTCTTCATAAGCCGACAAGATTCAGAGGCCACCGAATTCCCTCACAGTAAGGCTCTTAGCAGGACAGCAGATATGTGCTGACTGAATGCTCTATGCATTCTGAGAAAGACTAAGACACAGCCAAGAAACAAACACCTGACCCGAACAGGTTACAGTTTGTGATTTAAACAGAAACGCCAATTTAAATGCCCATGAGAGTCAGACAAGCATGTGAGACTACTATCATTAAAATTAAAATTATTTTGTTTTTAAAATTGTGTGGGATCGGGACCAGCAGTTAGCGTAATGACTATGTCACTGAACTCCCATGTAGCTGACCGTGGTTCGTGTCCCAGACCCAGTGACTTAAACTCACGCCAGGCGTGTGTGCGTGCGTGCCTAAGATCACAAGAAGAGAATGGAGGAGAAGGGATTGCGGCGTGGCCATCCCCCCTGGCAGGTGATTTCTCGCTTTCTATCTCTCTGTCTCTCTCTGTCTTTCTGGCAAGCACACATGCCCTATAGCAAAAACCTCTCCAAAAAAGAAAAAAAAAAAAAAAAAAACAGAGTGAAAAACAACTTCCCTAGAAATTTTAATAAAAATGTAAACACAGCAAACTCAAATTTTAAGCCTATATTTTTGTGTGGGATCAAACCAAACAGTGGAGACACGATCTGGGTCTCTCCATAACAACAGGGCTGTCTACATGTCACTTAGCTACAAAAATGATCAGAGATGGCTGATGAATGACAACCACGTACTTAACAAGATGATGAGGTGCAAAGAGAAACACTATCGCCAAAGGGAGGAGGAAAGTGGAGGACAACTGCACAAAAAGCCAAAGCGATGTAGTGGCTTGGTACACACTTCTCATGTATACCAAGATTACCGATTGAACGCACTGCGTTTAAGGTAGAATGCCATATAGGATAAGAACAAGCCACCCTCACCTTGTGCTAAGGACGCAGCTCTTCAAAGATTTATGTTTAGCCCCTGCAGCAAAAATGAAGGGACACAAGACCACTGAACCACTGACAATGGCAACCGTGGAGAGAGATTACATGGGACGCAACTCAGCAGAGCCACGACAGGGCGACCACAGATCCCAACTACCACTGCCATGGACAGACTGCCCGAGGAAGCAACTCAGCAGAACCACGACACAGTGACACAGAGCCCAACTACTACTACCATGGACAGAAACTGCCGTGGGCATGTGACAGCAGAACCATGACACTGGACCACAGAGCCTTGTGACCACGGACAGAGACTACATGGGGATGTGATTCAGCAGATGAGCCACAGGAAGCATCTGTAGTAACAAAAAAGCCCAGGCTGAATGTCTGACCAAAGTTTACAAACACAAGTGAGCAAGTTTCTGAAAATGTTAAGGAAGCCTTCAGCCAAGGGCACTGAGTCACTGAGCTAGCGTTGCTTCCCTTTCTGAAGTGAGAACTAAATTACCATTAGTGCCAGTTACATCTAATTCGATCCACCTTAAAAGAGCAACCACATGGCTGTACAGAGCAAAGAAGAGACATAGGGCCCCAAGTACTCACTGCAGCTGTGGGACGATCCCAGAGCTCTCTGAGGCAGGCGTGGCAGGAGTGATGGGGGTCATAGGGGTCATGGGGGAGGGGTACAGGGGGGTCGTGCCCGGCAAAGGTGCAGTTGTGAGAGTCTGCGAGTGGAAGAGCTGTGGCGTCTGGCCTGAGGCCCCTTGTGTGGCCTGCTGAGGTGACTGC
>NW_006159601.1:1890061-1903423 GCF_000334495.1 Tupaia belangeri chinensis | reverse complement strand
CTGCTGCTCCTCCAGGATAGACAGACTATTGGTGTTCTGAATGGGCTGTGGCGTCAGCCCCGTGCCGTAAGGCATCATTGGACTAAAGATAGGGATTCCTGGAGTCATGGCACCCTGTGGAGGGCAAGAACAGTGGGTGAGCTGGGAGGCATGGAGAGTCTAGGAGCCTGGCTGGTGTAATAGCAAGGGAGCGGTAGAGAGACAGACACCTTCTGAGAACAAAGGGGTTATTAAACAGTATCAGGGAGAAATCTGCCATTCTTTTATGTTTTAAAGAGTGCATGAGGGGGGACCAGCAGTTAGCGTAATGGCTATGTCGCTGGACTCCCATGTAGTCAACCACGGTTCGTGTCCCAGACCCAGTGGCTTAAAACTCACGCTGGGCACGTGTGCGTGCGTGCCCAAGATCCCGAGAGGAAAATGGAGGAGAAGGGATTGCGGCGTGGCCATCCCTCCTGGGGGGTGATTTCTCGCTTTATGTCTCTCTGTCTGTCTGTCTGGCGAGCACATGCGCCCTACAGCAAAAACCTCTCAAAAAAAAAAGAGAGAGCATGAGGGGAGGGAAGAAGAGGAGTGTGTTTGGGAGAGAGAGGGGGCAGGTATTCTACCAGGGTGTGCCATGTCATGACCCTCCTTCCCTACCCTCCCAGTCAGCCTGGATCATAGGCAGAGCCACCACCCTGGCCTGCTCAGTAGGCTGGAATGGAATCTGAGTACTCATGGGGCCTCACCCATGAGCAGCAGCACTCTCCCAGCTGTGCCATCACAGTCGGGCCAGGAGGGTGTGATTCTTACAGACACTGCTGTCTTCTTCACCATGAGAGCTTAGAGTTAAGAATCCAACTCCGCTCCATGAGAGCCTGAGGGAGCGGCATGGCCTTCCAGGCATGTCTAGCTGATGAGGATGGTCTAAGGCCATTGGAAAGTATAAGGCAGGTGAGGAGGCTGGCAGGTAGCATGGTGGTTAAGGGCACTGGACTCCCACATGGCCGGCTATGGTTCGAGTCCCAGATCTGGCAGCTTGCTTTCTCACTTTCTCTCTCTCACTCTGGTCAAACTAAAAATAAATAAATAAAGTTAAATATATAATTAAAAAAAAAAAAAAAAAAAGAAGGGTGGTGACTGGAGTGAGCACATACCTACATAACTATTATCCTAGCACATGCATGGTACTCTGTCTCATCTCAGGGTACCCACCCCAGTTCAGATGGTCAATTATGGGTCACTCCTTAGGTCCCAACATAAAGGAGTCAGCAAATGAACAGACTCACAGAAAAACCCAGGGTGCTCTAATGACTACGGGCACCATTCGAAAGGACTGGTGGTTTATGTATAAACCAACAAAACCTTTAAAATAAATAAATAATAGTTATAAATAAATTATTTTTTGCCAGAGGGCATGTATGCTTCCTGGAGAGACAGAGAGAGGGAGAGGAGAAAGCACTCTCCACAAGGAAAATCACGCAACCGCTTCTCCTCCATCTCTCCCCCTCTTTTTGGGATTTTGGGCACAAAGCACATGCACTTGGCATGTTTCTCAAGCCACCGGGTCTGGGACTTGAACTGTGTAGTTGGCAAGGTGGGACTGGCTGTTTTAACCACCAGGCCATGGAGATGACCCCAGTTCACTTTTTTAAAATGCTTCTGAACTGTTCCAGATATCATTCCATTTATTAATTTATCTAAGTCTCACAGCAGCCCTCTGGGAAAGGAAAACAGAGTAGTTCTTTCTATATGAATAAGAAAACTGACACCAAGAGAAGTTAGTGACTTGCCCAAAACTAGTGCCAGGTAAGCTGTTCTCCTGAGACTCACCCCAGTGCTCCCCAGCACACCATGGAGCCCCAAGAGCTACAGAGGCCATGACAGTCTGTGAGCCCCTTAAAGTTACATGTAGCATTCAGTGCAAAACATGGGCCAACCAGGGGGTGGCCGGATCCCCCGTGGCCATCTGCATGGCTGGAGTCCTGCAATGGCACCTTGAAAATTACATCAGGTGTGTGTGTGTGTGTGTGTGTGTGTGTGTGTGTGTGTGTGTGTGTGTGTGTGTGTGTGTGTGTGTGTGTGTGTGTGTGTGTATGCACGCGTGCTCATGCATGCCCCAAATTCCAAGGGAATAGAGAAGAAACTATGGTGTAGCCATTCCCCAGGCGGTATGGGGATGGGGGAGGTCTCTCTCGCTCTTCGGTGAGTGCACAAACCCTACAACAACAAAAAAAAGCCTGGGGGCCCGAAGTGTCAACAAGTATGTGGAGCCACCTGAACTCCTGGCAGAACTGCAAAACAGAGTAGGTGCTTTAACACCACCTGACAGTCTCTTATAAAGTTAAATATATACTCGCATACGACCTCACAGTCCCACTCCCAAGTATTTACTCAAGAAAAGTAAAAATACAGTGTATGTAAAGCCTTGCACAGATGCTTATAGTACCTTTATCCATGACAGCCCCACAGTAGATAGCCAAATGTCAGCAGCTAAACACAGACGACAGTGCACCCACACAGCAGAGTGTGACTCAGCAAGAGATAGAGTTAACGGCTCACAAACGAACAACAGACTGGGCACAGAGGACAGACACAGGGCAAAGCACATACAATGTGTTTCAATTTATATGACGATTTAGACAGTCAAAACTAATTTTTGTTGGAAAATCTTTAGGGCTGAAAGCACACTGAGTAGCAACCTAGGGCTAGGAGAAGAGTTAAGAAGGGACTTATAGAGCAACTGAAGTGTTCTGCAACTTACATAGATATATGTACATTCAAAATGGGTGTTTTTAAATGTTTTTGAGAGATTTTTGCTATAGGGCACGTATGCTTGCTGGAGAGACAAAGAAAGAAACAAAAGGTGAGAAATCAACCCTCAAGAGGGGATGGTCACGCCACAATTCCCTTCTACTTCAGTCTCCTCTTGGGATTTCGGACATGCATGCACACACACGCACCAGGTGTGCATTTCAAGCTGCTGGGTCCAGGACTCAAACCACAGTTGATCATGTGGGAGTCCAGCACCTTAACCACTGCACCAACTGCTGACCCCCAAAAGGGTGTTTCTGTTATATGCAAATTATACAATAGAGAAGAAAGTTTTGTAATCCAATCTGGAATTCAGAACATTAAACATACAAATACAAGGCTAACACCATTGCCCTGCAATTAGGCACTGTGCGGAGGGAGTCTGATTCCACATGGCTGATCATGGTTTGACCCCCAGCCCTGGTGGCTTGAGAAGAAAGCCGGGCACATGTACACTTGTGCTCAGGAACGTGACAAAAAGGAGGAATGGGGGAATGAGGTAAAAGAGAACGCAATGTGACCACATCCCACTGGGGGACATATTTTCTCTAGCACACACATATGCCCTCTGGCGTTAAACAAAACAAAACAAAGAAAAAAAATGAAAACAAAGATAAAAACTAGAAAACAGGGCCAGCAGGTGGCATAGTGGTTTGGGTGGCAGGATTCGCACATAGAAGATCACAGTTCAAGTCCTGGACCCCATGGCTTCAAGTCAAGCCAGGCGTGTGCGCCCAAAATCCTAAAAGGAGAATGGAGGGACTGCAGCATGGCCATTACCCCCAGGGAGAAGGGAGGGTGACTTCTTACTTTCCTTCTCTCTTGTCTCTCTCTGTTTCCTCTCTGGTGAGCAAATGTGCCACCTCAGGGTTAAAAAAAAAAAAAGAAGAAGAAAGAAAGAAAGCTAGAAAATAACTTGGTGAGGGCAACTTTCAAAATTAAAGTCCCTGTAACCATCTGGAACACTCTCATAAGTATTTATCAAAGAATTAAGTATTTTATAGACAAATACCTAACATAGCTCCTAAATTTCCCAAATAAACATTGTCATGCCTACTCAAAGCCTAATACCTACTCAACAAATAATACAGGCTTAAAATGATATTTAAATCCTTATTCCCAGCTGAGGTGACACAGGAGGCAGGGCATCACTCTGTGATACAGAGCCACATGGGAAGACCAGGGTTCCAATCCTTGGTCAACCTGAAAGTGATAGCCATCCCACAAGCCTAGCCAGCTAGAAGAATAGAGAGGACATTATGGTGTGACAAGTACCTGTCATAAGTCTCTCTCTCCTCTAAGAAAAAGAAAAAAGCTTTACCAAAAAAAGCTAGCATTAGTAATTTATACACACACAAACCCACGTTCAATAATAATCATTAAATGCTCTCCCTTCTCTTTGACACTGTTCTTTGCAATGCACATCTGCCCTCCTTCCTGACATCTCACCTGAGGGGAGGCCAAGCCCTGAGCATAAGGCGGTAAGCTGCTGTTCTGATCCATGATGTCCACTCTCCTCTCAGCAAACCAAAAACCTGTGGCCTGGCACTCGTGCGAGCTTCCGGCTCTTCTTACAGCATCCCCAACTCGGTCTCCTCCGTACCTTCTTCAATCCTCTGGGCTGGCTTCACACCTCAGAACAGCAAGGCTGCTTGGAAAAGGCTAAAGTTTAATGTAAGGGTACAGGTGATCTGTACAGTCTTATAAGCTGGTCTGGTGGCTACACAAAACAAATAAGAAAATCAAAGAAGCTATTTTGGAATACATTTATTTTTACCTTATAATCCTAAAGCCTTCTTCCTTCCAGGTTTCCTGTGGTTATATGCAAAATTACCAACAAACTAAAAATGGTTTGTTATGTCTTTAAACACTCCAGTTATGCTCAAAATTAAACTGTCATACCAGCATTAAAAACTTTTGAGGAAAAACGCAAAGAGAAAGTAATTTGTATGCAAACCGCGCTATCAGAGAGCAGAATACTTATCAAACACGACACAAACCACTGTTAGGCACAGTTCAAGTTTTACAATATTCTACATTCTGCTTATTGTTATATTCTTGGGTGTAAAGTTCAATAAATGTTAAACTAGACTCCATGCACTTTAGTATGATCATTTACAAAGCTCCTACTTCAGTTAAATGACTGCCTGAAAGAGGCTGCAGAGGTACGAAGATAAAACATTGCTGTTACAAAAGGAGAGCACACTAATGCAGACTGTGCCACATCTGGCCTTTTTAAACCACCACGTTTCTTTACTGGCGACACACCATAAGTTATTTTCAATGAAAGCACCAGGTGACTGCTAAAAGATCTTAGTTCTGTTCAGTTCAGATGGACCTACAACTTGCTCAGGGCTGCTGTGTGAACTGACTGGATCTACATGGGATCGACCAATAGACTGGGTTAACACATCAAGAATAGTGTCTAGTGATCATATCATAAGCACAGGACAGATGTTAGCTGTTATTAAAATTCTGTTTGAACTTTACTATCACCCAACAAAACAGTCTCACAAAGAACTTACAGTTCTCAAAATAGTAAGTCAGAGTTCTAAAACCTCTATGTGTGTTTCAAGCATGTGCCAGTTTAAGCAAGCACTCAGATATTTGCTGAGTGAATTGAAGAATGACAATCACTTTGAAAGGGGAAAGGACACCACAGACTATCCTACATCCTCATCACTAAAAACAGATTTTAAAAAAAGAAAAGAAAAAAACTCTGCTTCTGAAAACAAATATTAAACATTACACTTTTTTTGACATTGCTATCATAACAACATACATGCTTCAGGTACAAAGAGAGAGATTTCATCTTCGTCAGGGAAGATGGATATGAACAGCATGTAAAAATTACTGCAGACAGTGCTAGTAACAGCTGGTGTGTACCAAGCAAATACTAGGTGACATGAATGAATGAATGCACACTTGAAAAGAAGACAATACAGACCAATGGCTGAATACTCTGAAGAGAGGACAGTGTTTTCACAAAGCAGGGACCATCTAACTTGGGTCTAGCAAGGCAAATAGATTTGAGTCAGTTCTTCGGGCAAAAGAGAAATCCAGCAAAGACAAAGACTGAACCCGCACATAGCATGCAAAGGACAAGCTCAGTAGGACTGTGTGGTCACACTGCAGGACACACAGCGGGGTCACGTTGGTCAGAAGCTCTGGATATTATTGCATAAGAGAAGTCACAGGACCTGGAAGTGCAGCTGAGCAGACCTACTTCACCAGGAGTGTGGACGAATTTAAGGGGAGTAAAGCTGGAGGCTGAAAGTCAGTATAATGGGTAGCTGCTATGATGGAAGCCAGAGACAATAAGGGCAGGAAAAAAAGAGCATTCATTAGTGTAACTAGAGATTTACCCCAAACTGGAGGCTCCAGACAACTTTTTGCATACCAGAAGTCTACAGAAGAAACCTGACAGTGTTTACAAAGGCTGGGGCCCCTGTGGGGTTTTTTGGCACTCACCTCTCATCCTCAGCAATAGCACTACCTTTCCTCATCTGCATCATAAATTCGCACTAACTTATCACGAGGAAAAAGACAGGTGCTTGCAGAGTGTCTTCATCTTAGGGAAACGGAAGCATCAAAATCGATATTTCTTGAGGGCTCCCTCCCGCAGAGCCTTCTAGTGCCTACATATTACTTAGTCAAGCATGATCTGTGCACAGAAAAGCCTATCTAGGGTTTGGAACGCCACACCGGCCTGAGCGTGGATGGAGGCCCTTAAGTGAAGTAGTATATATTTCTATCAAGCTCCACCGTGCCGGAAGCCTGTTTCTGACAAACCGTTCAAAGTCTCAAGCGCCTCGATAAAACCACCCCTGCGAGTACGCACAGGGGCGGCTCCGGCCAGAGCCGAGCGGGTGCAGGCAGGTCGGGTCTTTCAGCGCCCTGCACCACCCACGCTACCGACAGCGGTCCGGCCGCGGCGGGGGGAGGCGGCTGTGGGGCGGGCCGAGCGCCGTGGCGCGAGCGGGCGGAACGTCCCCCGTGCCGGCCTGCGCGCCAGTCCCGCGTCTGCTCCGGCCCCGGGCCTCGCTGCGGCAGTCGCCTGCGCCCGAGGCCTCGAGAAAGAGCAAGCGCTGTGAGAGCTGTTACCTGAAACCACTGCAGGGAGCACTACGGGCCGCGGAGGAGAAGTTACACCGGAGGCGTCTCAGCGCCCGCCATCGCGTCCCCACTGCGCTCCCGGCGCGCGTTGACAGCGTCACTTCCGCCAGTTCCGCCGTCAACTTCAGCGGGCTCCCCACGCGGGAGCGGCAGCCATGGCAAGTATGGGCGCTCATCACTTCCTGTGCTTCCTAGAGCCGGGGCGGACCTCCTCGGGGTTCTGAGGCGGAGCCTCCTTGACTTAGGATCTTCTAATCGGTCTCTGCTGGACGTCAGATACTGATTTTTAAATGTTGTCTTTCTTTTGGTTCATTTTAAACCCGCAAATTCCCTGACCCGTCCGCCCCGCCTTCTCCAGTAAAGCAGCGCTAAGAGCCCTTCCCTTCAGGGTGTCGCAAGATCCAAACAGCAAGCGCGCGTCCCTCACCTAGCAACGGGTCAGCTCCAGACGCGCATCCCGCGCGGAGGGCCTCGCTGCTGGGTCAGGGTCCTCGCCTCCTTCCCTCACCGGGAAGCGTCGGGTCCCGGCCTGCGCCCCGGCGGCGGCTGCATGAGCCGCTGTGCCCTGCGAGATCGTCTGGCCGCGATGGCGGCTGTGCGCTTTGCGCGTCGAGAGGGCGCGAGCTCCCGCAGGGTGGGAGTGCACGACCGCAGGACTTCTGTCCACAACACCGAAGGACAAACTCGACTTCGCCTTTTGTCTACAGTAAAGCATGGGGAAAGCTGCAATTGAACAAGGGCCTTAAAAAATCTTTTCTGGTTTCAGAGCTGCAGGTGCGTGGGACCTTCACAAATTCATGGAAATGCTATTATGAAAACCCTACGCGTGAATTTGAAAACTGTTCTGCTCCAGGATAAATTCGTCCTTTTAATCCCACGTTGCCACCAGCGCAGGCGGCGAGGCTCGCCTCCGCCTCCCGCATCGCGCACCCGCGTCCCCGGCGGGCTCCTCGCTGCCCCGCCGCAGGCAGGCCCGGCCCCGGGCGGGCGGGCGCGGGCGCTCCGCTCTCACGCGGCAGGGTCAGTCCCGAGCCGGCCTAGAAACCTCGGGCGACCCCGGCCACGCCGTTCCACTCAGCCACGCCGATAGCGCGAATCCCTGTCCGAAAGGCCCCAAGTGCACTCCCAACACCAGGGTGCTCGAGTTCCCGCGGGTCCGCGGCGTCGCCAGATTTTCACGTTTGTCCACCAGCAGGGAACTTTAATGTTTGCCCGGGAAAAACCCTTACAACGCACCTGCTTTTTCTGCGCAGGCGTCGCTCCGCAGCCAGCCCGTTAGCCAGGCGCGGACCTCCAGGAGCAACGACGAGAGCACGCTAGAGGGGCGCAGGCGTCTGGGGCCGCGCCGGAAGTGGCGCGACTTCCGCCCGGGACCGCCATCTACAGTGAGACAGCAGGAGCCGCCGGTGCTGCGCGATGTTGTCTTCTGCAGGCGCTTTCTGGGGTCCCGGCCGGGAGCTGGGGACGGAGCCGCCCCGCGCCGCGGGCCCAGTGCAGCTCCGCTTTTCTCCCTACGCCTTCAACGGAGGGTAAGGGCCGGCGGCTCGCTGGCGGGAGCCTTGGCGTGGAGGCTCCGCTAACAGCCGGCGGGTTGGGTCTTGGCTGAGACGGTGGAGGCGGAGCCCTGCGCGGCCGACTATTGAAAGGGACCGCGTCTTTCCTGGGGTCTGAGCGATTGGCCTCGTGAGAGGCTGCTGTGTCCGCTGCTGAGAAGTCTAAGCTTGATCATTCCGTTATTTCTAGTGGAAGGTGGGATTGGTTCGCCAGACTGAATTTCATAGATCAGTGCTGCTTCTGATTTTTAATGATTAGCTTAAATTCAAGAAAAAGGAAACTGAAAAGAGACTTTTTCTTTTTTAAGGAAAAAGTTTATTAAGTAAAGGTACACTCCTGAGAAGTAGGAGCAGGCCCAAGAGGACAGAGGAGTGACTCAAAAGGCCAGAAGAGGGACTTTTTTAACATGAGTATTGCATATGATCTTCAGGTTGTTTTAGTATTTTAATTACCAGCTTTATCTTGCAAAACATTTCCTAAAGAATCACAGTTTTAGGAAGGGGCTCTGTTATGATTCTTGACAATGAAGAGCTGTAAATTGAAGTAGTGGTTACAGTTTACCAATTCCACTTATTGCTGGACTTCCCTGGACAACTTGTCACCTGGTTCCTTTCACTTCCCCAAATAGTATCTCTTCCATTTGGATCCTGCTGTTTCTCACATCTAGAGGGTTTTATTCCAGTATATGTTATGGAACAGTTTCCTATCTGGGGAGAGAGGATTACTACCATAAAGAATTTATGTTTTTCTTTCTATTTTCCTCAGTACTGTACTGGCAATTGCTGGAGAAGATTTTTCCATTGTTGCATCGGACACTCGACTAAGTGAAGGCTTTTCAGTTCACACCCGAGACAGCCCCAAATGTTACAAGTTGTAAGTAAATACTTGTAAGGATACATCTCACAGTGCCTTTGTGATGACTTGATGCTCCAAGAGATTCCACTTTTAAAGTTGGCTTATGAATTATTAGGTTGCCTGTAGGAATTTACTTTTCATTTTTGCTAGAAAATATTTTTTTAAGTGAGTGATTCTAATAATTTAATGTGCAGTCTTTTTTGGAGAGATTTTGCTGTAGGGAGCATGTGCTCTCCAGAAAGACAGACAGAAAGTGAGAAATCGCCCCCTGGGAGGATGGCCACTGCACAGTCCCTTCTCCATTCTCCTCTCAGGATCTTGGGCATACATGCACACGCACCCAACATGAGTTTAAGCCACCATGTGTGGGACTCGAACCACAGTCGACTGACTGCATGGGAGTCCAGTGATACAGCCATTATGCCAAAAGCTGGCCTCTCTCTTTCTTTTTTTTTTTTTTTAAAAAAAAGGAGAGAGATTTTTGCCAGCGAGACAGAAAGCAAGAAATTAGCAGGACCAGCAGTTAGTGTAATGGCTATGTTGCTGGGCTCCCATGTAGTCGGCCATGGTTCGAGTGCCAGACCCAGTGGCTTAAACTCACACCAGGCGTGTGTACGTGCATGCGTGCCCAAGATCCTGAGAGGAGAATGGAGGAGAAGGGATTATGGCGTGGCCATCCCCCCCGGGGGGTGATTTCTCACTTTCTGTCTCTGTCTTTCTGGTGAACACACACGCCCTCTAGCAAAAAAAACTCTCAAAAAAAGAAAGAAAGAAAGAAAGAGAGACAGAAAGGAAGAAAAGAAAGAAATTAGCCCCTGGAGAGAGAGAGAGAGGAAGAAAGAGAAGAAAAGAAAAGGAGAAAGAAATTAGCCCCCAGAGGAATGGCCATGCAGCAATCCCTTCTCCATTCTTTTGGAATTCTAGACACACGCATACACCCACCTGGCATGAGCTTTAAGCTGCCAGGTCTGGGACTTGAACTGTGGTCAACTACATGGGAGTCCAGCAATGTAACCATTATTCCATCTGCTGATCCCTAGTGTGCAGTCTTTGTGATGTTTGCCTTATCTGAGAACTAGCAGTGCTTTTTGTAATCTGTGTTTTAATCCTGGTATTTTATTATAAAGAGTGTTAGATTTGCCACAAAGGTAGAAGACTGTGAACACCCATTTATCAGCCCAGTGTCTCACTGTTAGCATTGACTTAGCCTGGCTCTCTTGGTCCATTTTGTGCTGGTGTGGTACAGTTGGACTGGCTGGGTAATTTATAATGTACAAAAATGTATTAGCTCACAGTTCTGGAGGCTGGGTAGTCCAAGACCAATGGGGTGACTTTGGCAGGGCCTTCTTGCACCTCAACATGGCCAAAGGTATCACATAGCAAAAAGACAGAGAGGAAGAGGAGGTAAACCTGTCCTGTGACGAGGGCATTAGCCCTTCCGTGAGAGTAGAGCTTTCATACTGTGAACATCTCTTAAAGATACTGCTTCTCCTTAGTGTCACAATGAAAGTAAATTTCAACATGAGGTTTTTTTTGGGAAAAACATTCAAACCATAGCACTATTAATTCATTAAATATTTTTAAAAATCTTTGTACTTATTTTATTTTTACCAAAACATATAATTTAATAGACATATCCTAAGCAATAATATAAGGAGGGCTTCAAAAAGTTCATGGGAAAAAGTGGAATTAAAGCATGAGTTTCTTAGTGCAAAATTTTTTCTTAAAATCCATGTATAATTTTGTTTTGTCTGGATTTTCCATGAACTTTTTGAAGATATCACAGTGCCCATGGCTCACAGTTTTAATGGGCTGGCTTTATTTTTTCTAAAACAAAGATGAAGCCATACATCCTAAAGCGAAAGATATTTGTGCAAGTCAATTAAATGCATCTTGCAGGTGAGCAATGGTTTCTATTTAACTATTTTGGAAATGCCTTTTTTCTTTTTAATCTTTTGATATAGGGTGGGTGGGAGAAAAAGTGAGAAATCATTCTCTAGGGAGGTTGGCCATGCCACAATCCCTTCTCCATTCTCTCTCGGGTTTTGGGCAAGCCACCTGACATGTTTTTCAAGCCACTGGGTGTAGGCCTAAGCCATGCAGTTGACCATATGTGGGATCTAGCCACCTTTACCACCAAACCGCTGGCTGGCCCTGGAAATTCTTCTAAATGATCATTAATTCCTAAATTAATCACAAAAGTCTGTTAAACCCAAATTGTGATAAGAGTGGGAATGATGAGGTTTGGGTCCTTAAGACAGGGCTTCATGGTACTGTAAAGAGTAGGTGAAGAAGAAAAGATACTTTTTCTTATGGGATAGCCCATATCTTAACCTAGGAAAAAAATTGAAATTTACCACTTCTTCCATCTTTCAATGCCACTTTCTTTTTTCCTCTCTACTAGTTCATTTGTTAGTTATTTCTTCTTTAAAAAAATAAAAATGATAAGAAAAAAGACAAGTTCTTGCCATATCAGGACCTTCCTGCCTCAGCCTCTCAAATAGCTGGGACCACAGGTGCCTGCCTTCATCCTGGCTTTTGGAGTGGGCTGGGAATGGGATTGGATCCCCCATGAGGCCTAAGCCTGTGGAGCACAGTGCCTCACTGCCATGGCCATCATAGCTGGGCTTCCACCAGCTCTTTCATACTCTCACACTACCTGGTTTTCCTTTTATGAGACTTACTTTTATGGTTTAAAAGTAGTAAACATCAAAAATAAAATGTAACTTTATAGGTACCATTCTCATGCAAGCTTGTACTCACTTATGCAGAAGTATAATTCAGTGCGTGTCCTTCCAAAGTGAGTTCCCTTTCCATCCTTATGAAATACTTCAGAGCAGTACAATGTTCACAAAACCTGTGTCCTTTGTCCCATGCTCTTTGGGACTGACCTGTAGCCAAGCCTGCCTCTTCTCCTGTCTGGGGGCTCCACGTGGAATTTTTTTTTTTTTTTTTTTTTTTAAATTTTGCTAAAAGGTGTGTGTGCTATGCCGGAGAGACAGCCAGAAAAGAGAAAAAGGAAAAGTGAGAAATCACCCCCAGGTGGGGTGGCCACACTGCAGTCCTTTTTCCATTCCTCTTGGGATTTGGGACATGCATACACATGCCTGGTGTGTTTTCAGGCTGCCAGGACCCAGACTCGAACCACATAGTAGGCCATGTGGGAACCAGCTGCCATAACCACCATGCCACCATTGGCCTCACCTTTATTCTTTGTATAAAAAGTCCTGTTCCTTTGATGCACCTGGATATTTAGGAAAAGTGTCTCAAAACACCCCATTGGTGTCCCTGACCATTCCTGTAGTAAAGGCAGTTACACCTTCTGTGTGATGGTTTACCCGCCTTCAGTGCCATGCAGTGTATTGTAGGCGAGACCAGGAGGTGCTGGTGGGTGACCCCCAAAGTCTCCGTGGTTTCCTAGTGAGACACATACAGTTGGTGGGTCCGTGTGAGCCATTTGTAACTTGTTAAAGGAACGCATGGCCTCTGCCGAACTCTTCTTGACAAGACTGGTTCAGGCTTCCTTGTAGATTGATAGCAAGATTTAGGAATTTTGAAGATACAGCGTTGAGGACAAGCAGATAGCATTTACATCACTGGACTCCCACACAGTCGACTGTGGTTTGAGTTTTGGACCTGCTGAATCTATCTCAAAAAAAAAAAAAAAAAAAAGATACAGAGTTGAATTTGTATGACTTTGCCCAAATTCAGTCAGTTCCCTACTGATAGGCATTTAGGTCATTTGTTGTTGGGGTGGGTATTAAAATGTGCCTTCAGAGATGAGCCTAGTGTCTCTGAAAACTTGTGTGAGTGGGGAACCAGCAGTTAGCGTAATGGCTATGTCGCTGGACTCCCACGTAGTCGACCGCGGTTCGTGTCCCGGACCCGGTGGCTTAAAACTCACGCCGGGCGTGTGTGCGTGCGTGCCCAAGATCCCGAGAGGAGAAGGGATTGCGGCGTGACCATCCCCCCTGGGGGGTGATTTCTCGCTTTCTGTCTCTATGTCTCTCTCTGTCTGTCTGGCGAGCGCATGTGCCCTAC
>NW_006159601.1:1887216-1890030 GCF_000334495.1 Tupaia belangeri chinensis | reverse complement strand
GTGAAGACTCTTTAAAAAAAAAAAAAAAAAAAAAAACTTGTGTGAATACACTGACAGGGTGGGTTTCTAACAGTGGGGTTACTGAGTGAAGGTGATGGGCATTTAATTTTTACTTGGTACTGTCTAACTAAAAAGTTAGTTCAATTTATAGTTTCCATGTATTTGAGAGTATTACTTTTCTGCAATCTCACCAGCATGAGGTAGGCATTTCTAACTTGTCTTATTGGTCGAACCTATCTTGTACAGATTTTTATTTCTGAGTGAGATAGAGGCTCCATTTCCCTGTGAAAGGTGTGCTTTTTCCTTTCTCTCTGGTGAGTGCATGTGCCCTATAGTGAAAAAAATTAGACTGATCACATGTGCTACCAGTTCATTATCTCTGGTTTGTTCTGTGTTGTTTTTTGCCTGTTCTCTGTAGAAGTTTTAACTTGTGCAGTCAAATTTATGAAACTTTTTTCTTTGTGGCCATTGGGTTGTATTGCGTTTAAATCTCCTAGCCCAAGATTATAAAATTAGTTTTTTCATAGCTTTACTTTCTAAATCTTTGACCCACCTATAATTCATCTGATATAAGGAGTGAGATGCAGGAATTCAGACTCCCCTTCCCCAAAAGGGCTGGCTAGTTGTCCCATTACCATTTAGAGAATAATGGTAATAGGAATTTTTCATTTAAAATTGCCCAGGGCTTATTTTCCTTTTCCTTCTAACCAACTCAGTTTCCTAAAATGTGCCTTTTACAGAACAGACAAAACGGTCATTGGATGCAGTGGTTTTCATGGAGACTGTCTGACTCTGACAAAGATTATCGAAGCAAGATTAAAGGTAGATGCTTTGTTTGTCTACACTGTTGAAAATGAACCACCGTTCATGCAGTCCTTTTAAGTTTGCAGCATGACTATTGCTCAGAGTAGCAAGAGAGACTATAGTGTACCCTGCACATGAAGTGGAGCATCCATCTGGGTCAGAAAAGCAGCATAATGTGCAACTACTGCACACCCTGTGTCCTAAACTGTCCGGACCTGGTGAAGGGCGCACTACTCTCCCAGAGGGAGCCGGAGGGATTCTTCTAAAGATCTCAGAAAAGCAGAGCAGACCAGAGTCTGGCCACGGCTGCTCAAGAGAGCTCAGATGCAGCTTGGTCTGGGACACCCTCAGCTGGTGCGCTGTCCCTCCCTGTTTGCCGTGTGGAGCTCCTAGGTGCTAAGAAGTAGGCAGGAATAAGCCAGGAGTTGGGAGGAAAGGCATGCCAGGCGCTTTTAGACCTCTCCCCTGACAGGCTCCAGTCGCTAGCCAGCTCGCAGACAGTTCGAGGTGCAGAGCCGGCAGGTTGATGGCACTGTGTTTTGCCTGCTTGTTGTTTACATGGGCAGGCGATGTCACTGTGGCATCAAATGCCTCAGTGCCTCACTTACTGGAATATTTATACAATAATTCATAATGCATATCTTATAAGTAGAAATTAGAGAAAAATGAACATACCCTTTTTTAAAAAAATTATTTAATTTTATTCATCATCATTATTATTACTTTAATTTTACTGGGCAAAGGGGGAGCAAGAAAGCAAGCCACCAGGTCCGGGACCAGAACCACGGTTGGCCATGTGGGAATCCAGTGCACTTAACCACCATGCCACCTGCCGGCCCCCATGCCATTTTTAATAAAACACGCAGCAGTATGTTCAACTTGATGCATAACCTCTCTTGCATTTTTGTTCATGTGTTGTTATATAGTGACGTGAATATATACTGGTTCTTGGTTTTAAAATGCAATGAAATGACAATTTTTTTTACAACATAAAAAGAAATTTGTCTTCAAGACAGTGTATCCATTACATATGTAGCTTATTTCTAATAATTTTTCTGCATTTTGACTGTCTTTGTTGATTTTACAATACTTCTTGGGTTTTCTTTAGAGGGGCTTGCTATATGGTTAACAAAAATTGGTGAACTTAAATGCATTTTATGTTTGTAATTTTTGTAGAATTCTCTGTCAGTTGGACATTTTAGGGTCCCCAAGGATGGTGAATCTAGGGTTGTGAACTCACTGTACTGTCATGCTAAGGTCTTGGTTTAGATATGCATATTCACGTTCTCCACTGTTGCCTGAAGGAGTAGGACCACTGCTCTGTATTCAAATCATGCAGAGTAAGAGTATCACCCTGACAGCTGCTGTCCTCACAGATACCCTCTCTACAGAGAGGGGGCTTACACCTGCTTCTGCTCATGGGCCAGTGTACGCACATGTGAAGGACAGGTGGTAAATGTTTTCAGCCTTATGCGGCCATTCACCTTTGCCTTGGAAGTAGCTGTAGACGACATGTAGTGAATGAGAGTATCAGTTCCCAGCAAGACTTTATTTACAGGATCAAAGAGGAGCCTGTATTTGGCCCCAGGGCTATGGTCAGCAGACCTGTGATGTAGGTTCCAGAGTGAAGGAAAAATAGGTTTAAAACGTTTCATGCCCTGTTTGTGTACATTGGCTCTTAAATTAGCAGCACCATAAGATAGGGTGGTGTGGAAAATGGGGCATTTAAAACGGAGGACTGTGGGAAAACTTAGTCCTCTTTTCCTTAACAGTTTTTATAGCTCCAGAGTGATAGGCTGTGGTGAGTTGTGTTTATTGCAGTAAGCATTCTGTTTGTTCGTGAAAGAGAAAGCATGCTTCCTGTCACTAAGGGGACATGTAGACTGCTCTGACGTGTCTGGTGATTCACATCCGTAATCGCAGATGTACAAGCATTCCAACAACAAGGCCATGACGACGGGGGCGGTGGCCGCGATGCTGTCCACAATCCTGTACTCCAGGCGCTTCTTT
>NW_006159601.1:1882036-1886982 GCF_000334495.1 Tupaia belangeri chinensis | reverse complement strand
CATCATCGGCGGACTTGACGAAGAAGGTAGGCTTTTCCTTTCTGGGAGAAGGGCGGTGGCATCTCCTAGATGTGTGTGTTTCCTTTGGAGTGGAAAAGAACCATAGCACCATCTGTTCCAGCAGCTTATTTTCTGATGCTGGAAGTGATGGCTGCCAGAATCAGGCAGTGGTGCACAGAACCTTGAGCTGTGGCTATCAGGCAGCCATGTCACTGGTCTCCCAGGATCTCACATGCATCAATTGTAGAAGTTTGTGTTTTTATTCTGAGTGGGAGAGACAGAGATACAACATCCTAGACAGGGTCATGGCCCCACGATCCACCCTTAGCCCAGATCGTGTGCACACATGTACGCACATTGTGTGTACTCGGGGATGTCCTGAACATGAACTGGGAACCTCCCCAAGGGCTCTGCCTAGCAGAGATTGCTTTTTGTTGCTGTGCTACCACTTGGCCCTTGCATTAGAGAATTCGCATTTTTATCTTAATGAAAGAAGTTCGACCTAATGATTCTAACAAAATATACTTCAAAAGGTTTGGAAGTCATGGTGAGCAGGTTGGTCATGGAAGTCAGATCCCACTTAATGCCAGGCGTATGTGCATGCATGCCCAAAGTCCCAAGAGGAGAATAAAAGAGAAGTGATTGCAGCATGACCACACCTCCTGGGGGGTGATTTTTCTCTCTCTCTCTCTCTCTCTCTCTCTCTTTCTGTGTCTCTCTGGTGACCGCATGTGCCCTATAGCAAAAATCTCCTCAAAAGAGAAAAGAAAAAATGATATCTTGGAAATCATTTGGCGTAATTAATACATGCATTTTCCCCAGTGTTTTTTGGAACATTTTCAAAATACCACTTTGATTTAATGTCAGAGACAGACTAACGGTACCTGAGGATATCAGTCTTGTTACTTACTTTCATCCTGTTTCAACCCAAAGCTACATTACCCTGCGTGGCACTGATGTCTTCCACCAGGTCATTGGGAGGTGAGAAGTTTGGTCAGAATTTAGAGCGGGTCCTGTGCCTATAGCCAGTGCATCTATGAGCCCAGTTGGGTGCACAGGGTGGTCATGAGCTTATGATGTGAGCTTGAAGAGCCTGTGAATCTGGACAGCTGGGCCACAGCACTTGAGCTCTTGCCTCTGACCTCTTCCAAGCTTTGCCAGGGGCCATGGAGAGCAGCAGGGAGCCTGGCTGTCTGCTGGGTGTCTCCTGTGAGCAGGAAGTATGTCTCACTGCTGGCTGCCCTTCAGCCAGGTTGGTTGTCTACTTTGTATCACATTCGGACGGATTTGTTTTCACCTTGATTTGGGATTGTGGTCAGGGTGCAGTTCCTCATGGAGACTTTTTTTTCTTTTAGGGAAGGGAGCTGTGTACAGCTTTGACCCTGTGGGGTCCTACCAGAGAGACTCCTTCAAGGCTGGAGGCTCAGCAAGTGCCATGCTGCAGCCCCTGCTTGACAACCAGGTAATGGGGTTGTGTCTGCCTGAAGTGCTTTCCTCCAGGTCTCCTCTTGGCTTAGCGCAGAGAAGTAAAGCTTTTTGCGTAAGTCACTACTGAGTCTGGCTGATTTGCTCCACCCAGACCTTCCCATCTCTCTGTGAGGTCTCCTGGAGATCCTCACCCGCTCCCTTGGCTTTCCATCTTAGGTCTGTGGCGGTTGGTCCCTGTTTTCAGGTCTCCTTGTACCATCTTCACCTGAGTGTTATGAAAATGCCCTTTCCACATACCATTTCTGTCACCTGATCGTATACTCTGATACACTGTCTCTCCCACTGTTGCAGCTAAATTCAGACCTGCATTTTGGGTTACCCCTGCTCCTCACTCGGCCCGGGCTCACCTCCCTGATTTGTCCTGTTTGCTTTCATATGCACATTACATGGAGCTCGTCGCTCCTCTGCCTCATCTCCATCACTCCTCCATTCACCCTGCCCCTGCTTCTCTCAGAACTGGTACGCGTGTCCTGTCTGTGCTGTAGCCTGTCCTCTCTCACTGGTCTTTGTCGCTGGCTGGTTGTACTCTCCTGGCCCTCTGTCTTCTCAGCTAGAGCACTTTCTTACATGTGTCCACCACAGGCCTTACCCTTCCCAAGGTGGATGCTTTGCCTGTGGACACTGTCTAGTTACTGGGTGTATAATTCACCCAAGCCTGGAAAGTTTTCGAGGGACATGTTAATTTTGGGTGATGTACTGGTTATAAATCACAGGATGTGGAGGGCGGTGGGGGCCCAAAGCTCTCTCGTACCTGCTGTCACATGACCCCTCACACAGATTTCCTGTCCCATCAGGTTGGTTTTAAGAACATGCAGAACGTGGAACACATCCCGCTGTCCTTGGACAGAGCCATGCGGCTGGTGAAGGACGTCTTCATTTCTGCAGCCGAGAGGGATGTGTACACCGGGGACGCACTCAGGATCTGCATTGTGACCAAAGAGGGCGTCAGGGAAGAGACCGTCCCCCTGCGAAGGGACTGACCTGTGTGCAGGTGCTGGTGACCAGCTTAGAACTGGTTAGTGTACCTCAGAACCGCCAGGTACATTTGTTCTATTAAAAGAGAAACCTGAAGCGCTTGCTTGGCTGCACCGTGTCCTCTTTAAGCCAGATGGAGCAGCGAGTGGGGCTGCTTTTCATTCTTCCCCCATTCTTCTTTCTTTCATTGTTATTTTTGTACTTTAGTGTTGTGAAACAGTATTTCATTGTATTTGTGAACAAGCAATTTATGTGAAGAAGTTGACCTTTTTGGCCAGCTCAGTCTTAGGAAGAAAATCTGGATAACCTTTGTTTACTCCACCAGCTCGCCCAAGGGGACCATTAACCATGCAGGAAGGGCATTGCTTGCTGCATTTCAGTTAATACTTCACTGGGTGTGAACAGAGTGTCTTAAGATGGTTCATGCAGTCTAGAATGGCTGTTTTGGAGAAAAATCTTAAACCAGAATAGAAGATTGTAAAATCAGATAGCCCTTTATTACACAGGCTTTAGCCAGAAATCTGAGATAATTTTTATGAGCACTATAGTAACGTTTAAATTGAGACCTAAATTTTGATAGAGCTTGAGATTTTTTGCTTTGTTTTAGAACTGTTAAATACTTTTTAACTCCATTGTAGTGTTTGAGAAACTGGCATTGAACAAGTCAGACTGTACGGTGGAGCCCGAGACGGTTACTGTGGGCAGAACCACCTGTGTGATGGGGCTAACTGAGCCGTGCTGGTGGTTAGCTTTAGAAGTCACTTGTAAAAAGAATTTCATTCAGATTTGTCAGAAACTTGGTAGATACATGTTGTGAAAATTCACTCTACAAACATGCCTTGTAGTGAATTCTCCATCACTCGCAGGCCTCAGTTCTCTGGGGAGACCCTGTTCACATGCCGGGCTCTCCAGAGTAGCAGAGTCAGTGGACTTAACCGAGAAACGAGATTGGGCTCACCAGGTTGAGCAGGCGGAATCCCACTGTGGGCTGTCGAGGCAGGAGAGCCAGGGAAGCAGAGCGTGACTGGGCTCAAGCCCTAACCCTCCCGGAGCAAGAGGGCTGATGAGGTGATTCTCAGTATAAGAGTGAAGGCCTGAGAGCAGTAGGTGGTCCTGGATCACTGGCTAGAGCCCAAAGCCAGAGAACCTGGAGCTCTGAGGTCCAGTGACAGGAGGAGTGGGTCCCAGCCCAGGACACAGCAGCAAGTGCATCCCCCTTCTCTCGGCCTTTTTTCTATTCAGACTCTGATCCATTTGGACGGTTCCTCCCAAGAGGAAAGGTAATCTCTATCAAGAGGTGAAGATTAATGGCGCAAAACTGGTGTTTTGTGATGTCTTGTTCTCGCCTTCAGCTACAAGTCATTCTAATCTAGTTTTCCTGTAGACAGGGAACATGGTCTCATTTCTGGACTCCATACACCTAGTCTGTAATGTGTTGGCAAGCAACCCTTGCTTGGATGACTTTTGTGGATCATTCAGCCACAGTCCCTTGCCTGAAAGAGTCAGCCTTTTAGCCTTTGATGAGGTTTACAAATATCACTTATTTTTACAGTTAGCCTTTAAAGTCCTAATTTGCTTCTATCATGTAGAGGCTTTCCTTTGTACATCAGATTTTCATTCCTACCTACTGCTTGGAATGAAAGGACAGAATTTAGGAATATTAGAAATTGTTGAGGGGACTCTTGGCAGGTTAGAAACGTGAGCTGAGCCTGTGGCTGATGTGTCCAGTTGCAAAGTGTGACAGGAGTGCCGTGTATCAGAATTACATAGGGCACTTGTTCAAAATTGACTTCTGGGCCCATCCTAACCCTATCGTGGGGACAGTCTACCTCTGAGAAATGGAAGTACTTGCTTTAAAAATCCAGTACGAGCCCCATTGTGATAATGCCGACAGCTGAGGCTGCTCTTTAGGCTGAGACCTGGAGACCAGGGTTCAGTCCCCGGCCCCAAATCCGAAGACTGAATGGTGCTGTGCACCTGTGACCCCAGCGCCTCAGGACACTGAGGTGTCTGAAAGTGCCCTGGGTGCCCTGGTGTGTAATCACAGTCTTGGCTGGACAGAGGTGAGACAGCAAGACCCTGTCTCAGGAAAAGCCACATCAGCACATCTCACGTCACTGTGTCACTAACAGACACCTGAGACTGGGTGACTCATAAAGGAGTAGGGCTTATTGACTCCATCTAACAGCTGGAACATCCGAGGCATACCGCTGACAGGTTCGTATAGAGATCCAGTGAACTGCAGGCAGCCTCTCCTAACAACCAACTTTCACGAGAACTAACTCCTCACGAGAGCTAGAACTTTCGAGGTCTCTCAAGATGTCACTCATGAGACTTGCTTCATGATGCAGTCACCGTGATCCAGTCATGACCCATGAGGCTTCACCTCCCAGCACCACATCGTCAGAACCCTAACAACCCAGCCTGCTTCTGTCTCAGTGTGCTCTCACTTCCCTGCTCAGCACCCAGGCTCAATTAAAAAC
>NW_006159601.1:1879605-1881557 GCF_000334495.1 Tupaia belangeri chinensis | reverse complement strand
TATATATATATATATATATATATATATACACACACACATATATGAGACAAAGGGTTTATATATATACACACACATATATGAGACAAAGGGTTTTTTTATATATATATATATATATATATACACACACATATATGAGACAAAGGGTTTATTGCAGAAACCCACAGCACAGGTGGTTAGCATGGTGGGCGTGAGGTGGGCGGGGCTGCCAGTGTGTCCCTCAGTTCCTGTGCTCAGCCCTTAACAACTGATGACGGTGCTTCATCTGAAGACTGCTTCTGGAGGCAACCAGCGGTCCGGTAGGGGTGGGCCCCATGGAGGAGTCTGGCGCATGCAAAGACAGGAAAAGAGGCGGAGGGCCGCGTGGGTACCGACCACGCTCTGCTGTGCTACGGTCCTCTGTCACACTGTAGCCTCACCCTAAGTTGGACCCTGGGTTCTAAGCCATGAGCTGAGTAAATTTGTTTCTTCATAAATCACCCATCTTCAGCTGCTGCTATTACATGATTGAATGGACTGAGGCTGTGAGATGGGAGAGTAGTGGGTGTGAGGCAGGGGAGGGTGGGTGTGATGGGGAGGGGTGGGTGTAGAGTTGGGGATGTGAGGCAGGGGCCCTGGTGGTGACCTAGGTTCATGGCAAGCCGGGCCTGCATCGGAACTTCAGCCTCCTCGTCAGTGATCAGGTACCAGCCTTGGTTGTGGGCGAGGTGCTGAACCTGGCCCAGGAGCTGTGTTTGATACCACCAGTGAGTGCAGGGGCTGTGACAGCTGTGACACCTGCCCAACAGGGCACATAGACAGGATTGCAGCCCCCTTACCCCGCCTGCACATGCGCCCACACTACAACCCTGCAGTTGTCAAGACCCATCAGTGGTTCTCATCCCAAGGAACGCTGGATCCTGCTCGCCGGGTCAGCCCAGCCTCACTTCCCAACTTTGCCATGTAGACATGCGTGGTCCGCTAGCTGGATTGCCCTAAGTGAGTGAGAAACCACTACCCAGCTAATAGTGTTTGGCTTGTGTCCTTGCCCTGGGACATTTTTTTTTTAATACTCATTTTATTATTATTATTCAGTTTCATGAGAGAAAGTGAGAAAGTAATCTGCCAGGTCTGGGACTCAAAACTGCAGTCGGCCATGTGGGAGTCCAGCACCTTCACCACACCTGCCAGCCCTTATCTCTGGAACTTTCTAAGTCATTCCGTTTAAAGTCTAGATGAAGTCCTATTGTCTCCAATGAGATTTTCCCCAACTCGTAGATTTCATGAACTTCTAAACGTCTGTGAGCTTGATATTTAACAGTTCATGTTCCTGCCATTGAGCTGCTCTGAAATACCACCTTGCCTCCTTACACGTTGTCTCATACACCCTTTGTGTACATTTGGACTTGAGAGGTACGTAAACCTTTGAGGAGACAACAGAATTTGTTCAAGGGCTCAGGAATGATACGTGTGTTGGTGTGATGGGAAATCCACCCTGCAACAAAGACACCGAGTCTAAGTAGTTCAAAGCCCTTCCCACTCCTCTGAGTTCCCAGCGGCAGGCCTGGGGGTCACCTTGGGAAGGAGCTAGAAGTCCTTTTTTTCAGGCTATCATTTCTGTGGAGGGTGGCAGCTGTATCCATGGACAAAGCAGGCTGTTGGACCAAGAGCAACCAGAGTCAGGCAGGAGGCCCTGGAGCTTGAGTTCTGCTCGCAGGACTGTCCTGGCAGGACCACTGTCGGTTTGTCTGTCAGCATCTCTAGGGTGGGTGTGTCTGTATGGGCAGCCTGTCCATTCTCTCTATCCAGTGAAAGAGCTACCCGTGAGCCCAGCCTGAACACCCTCTCAGTCAGCCTCGCTGTTCAGGTGGAGCTTCCTGTGCTCCGCTACAGCCCACCCTGGATTCAGGGGCCATGTCGCTCTCATGTGTTTGAGCATCTCCTTGGAGCGTATGAGTCATCTCATAAACAATATC
>NW_006159601.1:1874718-1878979 GCF_000334495.1 Tupaia belangeri chinensis | reverse complement strand
GCAGGAAAAGACTGGAAAAAAGCATGCAGTGAGGACTGACTGGTGGGGAAGCATGGGCTATCTGGGATGTGGTCCCCTACTCTGTCCCCAAGCAAACCAGCTGAGGGGCTCCTGGAGAGTAGCTGCGTTTTTCTCTACTGCCCTGGCCCCACGTCACTTTCCCAGCGCCACTAGATGGCAGCGTTGCCTCGTCCAGTCTGGCCACAGCCTTGCAGTTTGCTGCCAAAGCTTCTCCCTTGCTCAGACTATGTGGTCCCTGTGGGGGAGCCTGAATCCTGCCTCAGCCTGCAAGGAAGGGCAGAGTGGCCTATAAATTCCACTCTTTCTTACATTAGGTAGGAAGGACAGGAGATAAACCCAGCAAAAATGTCAGGAATTTATACTGCAGGTGCCCTAGGTGTGTTTTCAGACCCTGGAGCAGGCAGGACAGTGGTGGGGGAGCCCGAGAAGGGAAGAAGGGAGAAGGTGGTGGGCTGAGCTGAGGACTGCTCTGAAGCTGCGGATGTTTGTGAGCCAAGCCGGGAAACAGGCCCAAAAATGCACTGAGGTGCTTTTTAGGCAGACAACGAGTGGCAGGTAAGACCCAATATTTGTTTTATTCTGCTCATCTCTTGCTTTCTGCGTTTTTTTTTTTTTTAATGCTATAAACACGCCCTTTTTATTACACTAGAGGAAATTCAAGTGCACCTCAATGTTTTGATGTCTGCAGATGCCGTGGAGGTCTTGGTCAGGGTTTGGGGCAGCCTGCAGCACAGTGGTGAAGCACCATCTCTGGTTACTGGGGCTCTAGGTCCCTGTGTGGAGGCTGCTTGTTTTAAGTCATATTCAACTTTGCTTCAAGAAAATGCAAGAAGGGACTTGCTTCTCCAGTGTAACTCAGTGCTCTTTGATTTACTGGGAGGTGACCTGAGCTGCCCTCGGCCTCTTGGCCAGGTTAGATGCATTTCCTCATATATTACAGGTAATTTTACTTTTATTCTCTTCTGCTCAGAAGGAAACTCAAGTCCAATGCAGGCCCACTGTATTTGTAGTTAAAAGTACAGTTGTAATGATGCCATTTCCTAAACCAAAGATTGAAAAATATGGGACCAGTAGTTAGCATAATGGCTATGTCACTGGACTCCCATGTAGTCAACCGTGGTTCGAGTCCAGGATCTGGTGGCTTTAAATTATGCTGGGTACATGTGCATGCCCAAGATCCTGAGAGGAGAATGGAGGAGAAGAGATTGCGGCATGGCCATCCTCCCTGGGTCCCTGGCGGCTGGGGGGGCGGGGGGGTGATTTCTTGTTTTCTGTCTCTCTGCCTCTCACTCTTTCTGGTGAGCACACATGCCCTATAGCAAAAACCTCTCAAAAAAAAGTAAAAAGAAAACAAAATGCTATAGTTTAGGTTCTGACTAAATATTTAAACTCAAGGTTGTCTTTGAATTAACATTTCCAATAAACTTGTTTTGGTATTAATTTTTATTTATTTCTTTTTAGAGAGATTTTTGCTGTAGGGTACGTGCACTCACTAGAGAGATAGACGGAGAGACAGACAGCAAGATATCATCCCCCAGAGGAGATGACCACACCACATCCCTTCTCCATTCTCCTCTCAGGATTTTGTGCATGCACACACTTGCACCTAGTATGAGTTTTAAGCCACCGGGTCTAGGACTGTGTTCGACTGTGTGGGAGTCCAGTGACGTAACCATCACACCATCCGCTGGTCCCACTATTTCTTGGGTTTTTTTTAGGTTGATTTTTTTTCCTCCATGAACAAGAGAGAGATAGCCCTCCCTACAGTCTTCACACCATGACCCCTCCCCAAGCCAATCCCAGATCACAGGCATGTGAACACCTAGTGTGGTTAAGGAGGTCTCTAGACACAAACCCATGTGGGTCAGCCTCAGACTGTTGTGTTACCAGTGTGCCATGGTCTGGTCCCTCTATTTAATTTTTTTTTCTTTTTAAATATTTAAACTATTTCAAAAGCTGTCACTGGATTCTGTTTTTTTTAGTGAGATGTTTGCTATAGGGTGCCTGTGCTCACCAGAGAGACAGAGATAAAGACACAGAAAGTAAGAAATCACTCTCCAGGAGAGAAGGCCATGCTGTAATCCCTTCTCCAGTCACCTCTAGGCATGCACGCACACACTTGGTGTGAGTTTTAAACCTCTGGGTCCAGGATTCAAACCAGGGTCAACTACATGGAAGTGCAGCAACATAACCATTATGCCATTTGCTGGTACCTGTTTTCGGTATTCTCAACTCTCCCATGCTGGCAGTTTGTATTTTAGAACTAATTTGTCGAGAACCCCTCTGTGACCCAGGTGGTAAGGAAATTGCTAGTTATCTCTGATGGCTTTGTTCTTCTCTTCATGTAAAATTCTAAGAAAGCCAACCAGTGGGTCACACATGGCCACTGTGTGGCTTGAGTACTGGACCCGGCAGCTTGAGAAACATGAGGCATGTGAGCATGCATGCCTAAGATCCCAACAAGAGGGGGGGAATGAGGCGAAGGGAGTTGTGGTGTGAACATGTCCACAGAACACGCTTTTTTCAGTCTGAAACCAGCCACTGTTTATTTACTGACCAGATTACAAAAATAATCATGGTAGATACCTTAGTTCATTCTTCTAAGTCTGTTGATCTGGTCTTTCCTGTTGGCAGCATCTCCACCTTCTACAAAATGGGTGGTCTTTCTCTTCATTCCACCTCATGGAGAAGACCATTTGAAGGGCCACAGGAAGTTATTTGCTTCTTTGAAGCGTTTTCCAACAGTATAGATTTTATGAATCAGGTCTTCCATGCAGATGATACCAAATTTACCAAGACATCAAGCAATCAAAGAGTTATCTGTCAAAGCAATTCGCTTCTTACTGATTTTGCCATAACACGTTTGTAGATCAGTTCATTTACTGATTTCAGATTCAGGTACCCCCATGCAATATATGGTTCCACAATTCTTAGCATGTTAATTGAGGCCTTGTTGAGCTTAATGAAGGTGCCATTGAAGATCTGGCGAAGATGAAGAAGCTGCAACACCTTTCGAACCTTTGGACTCACTCCATTGATACCTCTGATCCTGATGACAAATGCCAATTTGGGTTCTGCAGGTACATAGAAGTTGCTAGCTTTTCTCGCCATCCTGGCCATGCGAATCTCAGTTCTGTCCATCTGTCGATATTCCTTATGATAGTGCTTCGCTTTTTCATAGATAAGCTTCCTCCTTGCCTTTTGAAGCATCTTTTGAGCAAACTTCTTTTCAGGCGCTTGATCTTCAGCTCTGCAAAATTCCTTCACTTTTTCTTAAGGGTTTCTGGCACAGCAGGAACCTTTTTCTTGGTGGCTTCCACGGCAGCAGGAGCCTTTTTCTTGGTCTCTGCCACAGCAGGAACCTTCTTTTTCTCTTGAACGCCCTCCATGGTTCCAGCCGGTAAAGAGCTCAGGCAAATTTTTAAAAAACAAAATAAATTGTTAAGAGCGTTTATCTTGGCACCAGCTAGACTCTGGTAATGGTAACATTGCTAGACTAGACTCCCATGTAGTCGACCACAGTTCAAGTCCCAGACCTGGCAGCTTAAAACTCACACAGGGCACGTGTTCCTGCATGCCCAAAATCCCAAGAGGAGAATGGAAGAGAAGGGATTGTGGTGTGGCCATCCCCTCTAGTGGGTGATTTCTTGCTTTCTAGCACTCTGTTTCTCCAGAGAGCACACACACTCTATGGCAAAAATCTCTCTCTCATAAAAAAAAAGGAACATTTACCTCTGGGGGCCAGCAGGTGGTATAGTGCGTTGAGGCACTGGACTCCCACATGGCCAACGGTGATTTGAGTCCCGTCCCTGGCTACTTACTTTCTTATTCTCCCTATAGCACACATGCCCTATAGCAAATTTTAAAAATGACAATAAAATAATTTTTAAATGAAAAATAAATTTGCATTGTCTCATGTCCCTCATAAATCTGGAAGAAAACATGCTTAAAAATTCTAAGAGAACCGGGACCAGCAGTTGGTGTAATGACTGTCGCTGAACTCCCACGTAGCGGACCATGGTTTGAGTCCCGGACCCAGTGGCTTAAACTCACACCAGGCGCGTGTGAGCATGTGTGCCCAAGATCCTGAGAGGAGAATGGAGGAGAAGGGATTGCAGCATGACCATCCCCCCTGGGGGGTGATTTCTCACTTTCTGTCTCTATGTCTCTCTCTGTCTGTCTGGCGAGCGTATGCACCCTATAGTGAAAATCTCTCAAAAAAAAAAAAAAAAAAAAAAAC
>NW_006159601.1:1830873-1874687 GCF_000334495.1 Tupaia belangeri chinensis | reverse complement strand
TGGGCACATGTGCATGTGTGTCCAAAATCCCAAGAGGAGAATGGAGGAGAAGGGATTGCGGTGTGGTCATCCCCCTTGGGGGGTGATTTCTTGCTTTCTCTGTCTTTCCAGCGAGCATATGCACCCTATAGCAAAAAAAACTAAAAGAAAAAAGAAAGAAAGAAAAGAAAAGATTAACTGCATTTCCTCATCATCAACTATCCTGTCCATTCAAATCTGGAGCTCGCTCGCTCTCTCTCGCTTGCTCGTTCGCTCTCTTATTCTCTTGAAATTTACTTGTCAAAGAAACCAGGTTATTAATCCCACAGAATGCCCTACCTGCTGGATAGAAATTATTGCACTCTTACAGTTTCTGTCCCATAATTTCCTAAAATTGGTAATTCAATTTAGAGTTTGGATTAGCTTCAGTTCAATTTTTCATCAGCAGAGCAATTTAAGTTTACATAAATCTTACTATGGCTTGGCTGAGCAAATTAGGCTTATTCCTTTTAGTCACACAGTAATATACTGTGATAGAAATTGTTTTGTGAATGATGTATCTCCAAGAATAGTTTGAGTTTATACCAGTATGAGATAAATTTAGGTTTCTAAAAAAGTCAAAAACTGGGACCAGCAGGCAGTATGGTGATTATGGCGCTGTTTCCCCACATGGCCAACCACGGGTCAAGTTCTGGACCCAGCAGCTTGAAAATCACGCAAAGCCTGAGTGCGTGCCTGCCCAAAACCTAAGAGAAGAATGGAGAAGGGATTGCAGTATGGCCATGCCCCTAGGGAGTGATTTCTCACTTTCCCTCCATCTCTTTTGGGCAAGTGCATGCACCCTTTGACAAAAACCTGAAGGAGAAAAAACAAACAAACAAAGTAACAACCACAACCTTCAGACTGTAAAATCATAATCTCAACTTGGGTAGGACTTCACCTAGGACTCCTCTCCACCTGCCTAAGAGTTGTCACTGGCCCTGGCATGACTATCACATCCAGACATCCACAGATTACCAAGAAGCCCCTCATAACTCTTGATGTTTTTTTTTGTTGTTGTTGCTATAGGGTATGTCCCCTCTCCAGAGAGAGAGACAGAGACAGAAATAAAGAAGCAGAGAGGAAGCACCCTGTAGTGGCATGCAGTCACACTGCCACCCTTTTCTTCCATTCCTCCTTCCATTCCCATTAGGATTTGGGGCTCATATGCACACACACACACACACTCATGCTCACACACACACGTGCACACACACACATACACACAGAGTCCTGGTACATGTTTCAAGCTGTCAAGGCAGGGATTTGAACTATGGTCAGCCATGTGGGATCCAGCTTGCAAGGCACAGGCTTGACCACTGCTCTAGGGACCTGCCCAGCCCCTCAATTTTTAAGCCTTGCCTTCAAGTTAGTCCATTTTTCTTCCAGAGTGTTTTTTGGCTTTTATGCCTTTTAAAACCCAGGTATATATCATGTTACCCTGCTTTGTGTTAAATATAAACATCCCTTGCTTTCTCAAATAACACATTTTCCAGACCATCCGATCTATCCCAGAGGATCTCTCTCACTTGTTCTTGTGGCTCTATATTTAACACCCTGTGTCTTCCATGCTCATTGCTGGCTAACGCCCTGACGTGCATGTTTTATTCTGAGGGTGACAGTCAGGCCCTGCTCTTGGCTCTGCTATCTTTATTTTGCAGTGTGGGACTATGTGGGGGCATATGCCTTGGCGACAGCTGGGAGCCACTTTTACCCACCAGCTGAGGCTCGCCTGAGCGCCCTTCATGTTCTGGCCTGTGTTTGGGGGCGTGTGACAGAGCTGTCCCAGGAAGGCTCCATGCAGCAATTCCCACGAGTGAGGGCTCCTGCACCCTCCCGCTGCCTCACCATGTCCTGCCCACGGGCTCCCGTCTGTGCTGGCCGTGAAGGGCAAGTCTGGAGAGGTGGCCTGAGCCAGTGAGCGCTGCAAGGCCACCAGTGTGTCTCCGACAAGGATACCAAGGGAGAGGTTTGTGGAAGAGTGAGGGTCCCCCGAGATGGGGCCTCAGTAGCTGCCATGGGTCAGCACCACGGTCCAGGGAACCCTCTCTAAGCCTGCTTGTAGTTTGTATTGGCGCCACCTTGGAGAGAGAGGGCTCAAACTCATTCGGAGGTGCAAAATATCGCTTATTTTCCTAAACTGGAGCTACCATTACATCTGCAGGCAGCATCGTGTGGCACAAGGTGCACATGCCCTGGGGGAAGCTGGCACACTGGGGCACCTCCCCATATTGCTGTCACCTTCAGTGACCACTATGGGCATCACATGTCCCCTAGTGACACCTGTTTCTGAGCGGAGACTGTACTTCTGCAGTGGCTTTCATTTCACACAGTCTTCTAGAGAATGGAAAGCCGACTTCTCCCAGTTCTGCTGTGACTGCGTTCTAAAATAAGCTTTTAGGGGAAAAGGGTACCCTGTGATGTGGCCAAGGTCTGGGTTCCTGCTCTCCCTTCAAAGAAGTACAGCTGTGACAAAGGTGTGTGCCCCAGATTGAGTGAAGGGAGACTTCAAGGAAAGTAACAGCAATTAAGCTCTGTGGATAGTCCGATCCCAACTGCAGTTTGAGTCCCAGCCCTGGCAACTTCAAAAGCACACAGGCTGCATATGAATGTGTGCCCGATTCCAACGCGATGTGGTAATGACCTGGTGTGACCATGCCCATTGGGAAATGTTTTGGTTTTCTCTCTCTCTGGAGCACAGGAAAAAGAAAAGAAAAAAAGAAAAAAAGAAGGCAGGAAGGAGAGAAAGAAAAGTATGAATTAGAAGGATGTTATGTGACTTTCCACCCAAAATGAGTCAGAGCTGGGCTTCCTCATCTGCTGGTGGACCTGGTGCTGAAAGGACCCTGGTTTTTCCAATGCGTCAGGGTAGAGTGGAAGTCCAGGAATGGAAAATCGAATGGGAACTGGACTTCACTTGTAATAAGGTGCAAGTTTGAGGGAGACCCATCGTGCCCGTGCTTTCACAGGGCAGCAATATGCCAGTTCCCATGGCCAGGCTGGGTCTGCACTCACCATTTCCAGAGTGGCAGTGGACACATGGTCTGTCCTATTCCTACTGCTTGGGGGCCCCTGGGTACAGTCAGCCTCCTGTCACTGCCCCCTCGAGTACCAGTCACCTACTCTAACACTCACTCTTGGGCAGCATCACATGCACCCTTTCCCAAAGCACCACTCATTACGGGATCACCTCCATCTGGGTGGCCTCAGGGGAGCCATCCCGCTCCGAGCTCCCTCACCTGGGAGAAGGCAGTGACGGTGCCTTTCTCACAGGTGCCTGATGCACGAATCCCCATGGGTGAACTCCAGCCACTGACCGGTCCTCGCACACTGTGCCACGCTGGGAGGGACCCACACCGCTCACTGCCCCTCCTAGATGGAGACTCAGTCATTGACTTCACATTTGGTGCAGAGGGGAGCTCTGCGAGCCCTCTCTGACCGCTCCCTGACAACTCTCCTCGCATCCATACCCCTCAGGCCCTGTCGTGCTGCAGAGGCTCAGCCTCCACTCTGGACTCGCTGGAGACACAAACCTCACCTCTGCACCGGTGGCTGCAGCTCCACAGGTGCCATCATCGCTTAATTATTACTTGTTAAAATAATTAATTCTGTGATTTCTTGTGAATAAAATCTTGGCTAGCAGCTATAAGTGTCTTTGGTTCTTTAATAATTAATTGTTATTAAATGCACTTTGTAGGAAAACGCATCCAAACAGTGGGCACTGGCAGGGTGGTGGGGAGAATTCCCAGTGGTAAGTGTGAGGAGTCCCAGGGGAGCTTGGTCTGCACACAGGGCTTTTGTTCTCTGAGCTCAGGAGTGAGCAGCTGCCACAGAGGTGTTGAGCACAGTGCCCCGTGGCCGACAATGCCCTTGCTGTTGGCCTGAACTGCCTTGCTGCCTCTCAGCCTCCAGCCCCTGCCACACCCCGGGGTCCCTCCAGGTCACTGTGCTGCAAACAGCCCTGGGCAGACTGCCTGGTCTCCCTTTGTTCCTCCTTTTCAAAATTGTTGTAACTGTTTTAGTTTCTTCATCCTTCCATATACATGTTTGGATACTGTTGTCTATCTCTACAAAGCAGTGCTGGGATTTTGATAGCAGCCAACTTACACTTGGTATTAGCTGGGGGATAATTGACATTTTTACCATGTTTAATCTTCCAATCCATGAACTGAATGTCCCCCCATTTATGAATATCTTCTTTGATTTATTTTGAGAGTATTGTATATTTCCAATTTTTTGAGTAATTTAAGTGGTGCTGTAAGCTTCATGTCAGTGGCCCTGCATTTGTTGCTGGCTTATAGAAATACAATTAGTTTCTGTATGCTCATTTGTGTCCTCTGACCATGCTTAACTCACTTGTTAGTTTTAGGAGCTTCAGGGTTTTTTCTTTTTCTTTCTTTTTTTTTTTTTTTTTTGTAGGTTCCTTGAAATTTTCTATATAGACGATTATGTGATTAACAAGGACAGTTTGGCCATTCCCTTGCATGTTTCGTTTTTTTTTTTTTTTTTTTTTTTTTTTTTTTTTTTGTAGGTTCCTTGAAATTTTCTATATAGACGATTATGTGATTAACAAGGACAGTTTGGCCATTCCCTTGCATCTGTATGCCTTTTATGTCCTCTCTGGCCTGACTGCAGCATCAGACCCTCCCACGCTGTGTGGAAGGAAGTGCTGAGAGCAGATATCCTTGCCTTGTTTCCAGTCCTGGGAAAAAGCATTTGGTCTTTGACCATCAAGTATGCTATTAGCCATAGGTTGAGTAGATTCCTTTATCGGGTTGCGGATGGTCTCATGATGCCATCTGTTCTCTTGTTGTCCCTCCTCCTGCCATCCTGTCTCTGTGTGTACTGCTGACATGTCACCACTGAGTGAGCACCCTCACCAACAGCGTCTGCGTCATACTCTTCCATCTTGGAGAAACGGGGTCTTCCTTGTCCACTAATTGCCGTTTAGCTGTCATACCGTGACTCTCACTCTTGGTGTTGTTGAATTGCTCCAAAGTGTGGTCTACAGTGCTGACCTTCCATTCCTGTTCCCTGTCCCCTGAACTCCAAGATGGCTCTAGTCCCCACCACTCCACTTGCTCTCTGAAGGGATTGTTGGTGATCTCCTTGTTGCAAAATCAATTAACTCTCTTGCCTAACCTATCCCTTCTATCTTGAGGCAACCTGGAAGACTGCTCATTAGCTGCTCCTGGTTCCCTGCGTACTTCCTCCTCTACCCTACACCGAGCTGGGCGCTGCTCGGGACTCAGTTGTGATCACTCTTTTCTCCTTGCACTTTCTCCTTAAGATTTTCAGATGGTCCCTTGGCACAAACTGCCTTCTATATGCTGATCAGTCCTAAATTTACATTTCTAGCCCAAACCTCCCATCTAAAATATTCAAGTGCCAACAACACATCTCTGCTGAGAGTCTTTTCTGAGCCTGCAACTTGACATGGCCACACTGAAATGTCCCCACCTCCAGTCTTTTCCACTTATTGTCTTCTTCATGCCACATCTCCCCATCAGCTGCTAGAGCCACAGACCCAAATGCCGTTCTACTCCTTCCACCATTGCCATCTCATCAGGTCTTCCCACCTCGTATATCTCAGACCCATCTGTGGCTTCTTGTCTTCTATAACCACAGTCTAAGTCCTTGTCCCCATAGCTTAAGACCACTCTGACAGCCACTGCACAGGTTTATCTGGCTGTTCTTCCACCAAATCTCACCTCACCCCACCCAACTGACTTTCCACGCTGTGTTGAAGAGTGGCCGTCCATCATGTTGTGTTGCTCTCAGGACAAGCTCAGACTCGTGGCCGTAACCTGGATGACGTGGCACTGCCCCAGATGGCCATCTGCGTTGGGTCCTGTGTCCACATTTCCTCCTTTCGGGGTGCTCAGTTTCAAGAAGAATTGCCTCAATTGAGAGCCTTCTGCACATCCCACAGTGCTCATCTCTATTTGGGTTTTGGTATGAACACGAGAATTCAGAAGTATCCTGACATTTGAGTCTGGTGGCAAAATTCTGGTAACATTTTTGGACTGTCAGATTTGTGAAAGTATGTTTACCTTCATAACGGCCTTGAGTTAGAAAGTTAAATATTATATCATTGATGTAAACCTGAAGGTCGAAATGACCTAGACCTCAAGTGATGTAGCTCACAGCCTTCTGGAATAAGTTAGTCAGCCTGGTGTAAACGAGAATCCCACTGGTTCAGTCAAGGTTAAGCAAACGTTAATGCCAGTCCTTGGGGGCTTCTGCATGTGGGTGGTTAGTGTCATTGGCTGCCTTCAGAAAGTAGAAATGGAGGGGTCCCTCAGGAGGAGTGTGTGGGAGAAGAGCCTGAGGCAGGGCAAGGGGCACTCCCAGAGCAGAGCAGAGCAGAGCAGAGCAGAGGGGTCTGTGGCACTGCTGCAAGGTGGACCATGGTGAGTGCAGCAGGCATGCTGAGGCCAGGCCCCAAACATGGAGAGCAGGGCAGGGATGTCGTCTTTTACCCTGAGGCCCTGGAAGTCAGGAAGGAGAGTGACGTAGTTAGATCTGCATGTGTAGATGGCATCCTTGCTGAGGTGGGCTGGCCCTGTGCGGAGCTGGTGAGAGGTGGCGACAGCCTGGGTGCTGCTGCAGCTCTCGGCTCCTCGCTTGAATCAACACTGGCAGGAGCCCACCGTGATCAGACTGGGGGCTGTAGTCATTACCCGATGCTCTGTGAATGTATCTTTAAGTTAAAACAAAACAAAACTGAAACCACAATAGTAGTCTCTACTAACCACTAGCCACAGCCCCTCCCCAGGGCTGAGTGCCTCCTGGGCCTGCAGCCACCATGCCTCCAGCACTCTCTGCTCACAGTCTGCACTGTCTGCAGACCCGCAGGCATCAACTACGTCCCTCTCAGCCCACCCGAGCATTCGTCGTTTTTCAGAGAGACCCGATTGCCCCAGCAGCCTCCTTCTGTGCCTAGGAAGCTGCAGGCCTGCGGGAGAAGCACAGGAACAATCTGACAACTTACATCCAGTCGGTATTTGGGAGCAAATATTCAGATTTACGTACACTGAGGCTTTCTTACACAGGAGGGTCTCTGTGCACATACGTACGTGTGCACCCATCCCGTGTACATACATTTATGTAGGGCACACATGTGGTCCTGTGCTGTTCAACGGCAGGGGTGTGAGAACTGCACTGTCAGGTGACCTTGTGTGGACCCCACAGAATGCACCACACGCCCCAGGCCGTGCAGTGTGATGCTGTGTCGAACACCGCAGGTGGCCATGCTTCGACGGGGTCCTCGTGTGTCTAAACATACCTTACTGTAGAGGAAGGGCCATGAAAATGCAGCATACAAGATAAACAGCGGTGCCCGTGTGTGGGGCTCATACTGTGAACAGAGCTCGCAGGACTGGAGGCTGCGCTGGGCGAGTCAGCAGGGGTGCCTGCGTGCGAAGGTCCAGGACACTGCTGTTCACTCCTGTAGACTTTACCAACGCCATACTTAGTATTTAGGTTACACTAAGCTTATCACATATTTTTCTTCCTTTAATAATAAATTAGCCTTAGTTTACTGAATTTTATTTTTACCTAATGATCTTTTAAATTTTTAACAATTTTGACTCCTTTTGGCCAGCAGATGGCATGTTGGCTAAGGTGCTGGACCCCACATGGCCAGCCCAGTGGTTTGAGTCCCAGATCTGGCAGTTTGAAAAACATGCTGAGGATCAGGGCTCATAGGTGGTGTAGCGGTTATATTGCTTGACTCCTACATGGTTGACTACAGTTCAAGTCCCAGACCCAGAGGCTCAAAATTCATTCTGGATGCATGTATGTATGTGCCCAAAATCCTAAGGGAGAATGGAGAAGAGTTTGCGGCATGGCCATTGTCCAGGGGGATGATTTTTAGCTTTCTGTCTCTCTCAGTCTCTTGAGTGAGTGCATGAGTCCTATAGCAAAAATGTCTTTCTGAAAAGAAAAGAAAAGAAAAAACACATTGGGGATCTTATGGGATGAGCAGGTGTTCTTGACCTGGTGTGGCCTGCTGTAATCTGTGGAGAAACCTGCCACAAGCTGCCATCATGCCAGGGCATTCAAGGAAGGCTTGGCTCTGGGGTCACCAGCTGGTTCTACCAGCTTAGGCCAAAGCCCAGACCTACTCCAATGCAACAGGCAGATAGCTGCACAAAGAGTCCCAGAAAGACCCAACACAGCCAGCCACCTGTGAAGTTGTTGACCAGGTCTCTGCAACATGTCTTACTCCTTTCTTACATGCCACAGGTGGCCGGCTGTGTTTCCTCTTTCTCATCAGTCATGCTGACATTGGGGGAAGCAGGTTATTGGGTCTTTCTGGGACACTTTATGCGTGCCGCACGTCGTTGCGCCAAAGGCCTGCAGCTGGGGATAAGACAGGCTGTGCGAGGAGGAAGACCAGGAAATTAACAAGAGAATAAAGAAGCTGAAAAATCAAAAGCAGAAAGTACTAGCTACCTACTTAGGGTGTGGGCGCTTGGGCTGGGGGTCTGCAGGTGAGATGAGGGGGCAGCGATGTCAGAATCCCTGGCTCGCCAAAGGCCTGCAGCTGAGTCTGTGGCCTGAATGGTTTTTTTGTTTTGTTTTGTTTTTTGCTATAGGGCGTGTGTGCTCGCCAGACAGACAGACAGAGACAGAGAGACAGAAAGCGAGAAATCAACCCCTAAGGGGTATGGCCACACCACAATCCCTTCTCCTCCATTCTCCTCTCGGGATCTTGGGCACGCATGCACACGCGCCCGGCGTGAGTTTTAAGCCACCGGGGCCAGGACACAAACCACGGTCGACTACATGGGAGTCCAGCGACATAGCCATTACGCTAACTGCTGGTCCCTGGCTTCACTTCTGAATTCTACAAAACTTAAAGAAGAGCTAGCCCCCATTCTGCTCTATTTCTAAAGATCCTAAAGGAAGGAAACCTCCCAAATTCATTTTATGGGGCCTCCATTATTCTCATTCCCAAAACAGATAAAGACATGACAGAAAAAGGAAACTACAGGCCAATATCTCTGATGAATATAGATGCAAAAAGCAGGTGGTGTGGTGGGTAAGGCGCTGGACAGGGTTCGAGTCCTGAATCTGGTGGCTTGTTTTCTCGCTTCCTCTCTCTCTCACTCTCAACGTCTGTCTCTCTCTGGTCAAATTAAAAACTAAATGAATGAATAAATAAAATAAAATAAAATAATTATAAAAAAAAGAGTTATTTAAAAATAAATAAATAAATAAATGTAGTATACCATATTAACAGAAGGAAAAATAAAAATCATATGATCATTTCAATTGATGCAAAAAAAAAGCATTCAACAAAACACAACATCCCTTCATGATTAAGACTCTTAGCAAATTGGCATAAAGGATAATTTCTCAATGCAATAAAGGCTATATATGAGAAACCCATAGTGAACACTATACTAAATGGGGGAAACTGAAAGCTTGCCCACTAAAACCTGGTATAAGACAAGGCTGCCCACTTTCTCCATTCCTTTTTAATATACTGCTGGAAGTCCTCATCGATGTAATCAGCAAAGATAATAATATAAAAGGCATTAAAATAGAGACTGAAGAGTTGAAAATATCTTCATTTGTGGATGACACGATAGTATATATAGAAAACCCAAAGGTATCCATGAAAAAAACTTCTCAAAGTAATAAATGAATACAGTTAAGTGGCAGGATACAAAATCAGCATCCAAAAATCTATAGCATTTCTATATATGAACAATAAGCTGACCAAGGTATAACTGAAGAAAGTAATTCCCTTTACCATAGCCACAAAATGTATAAGATACCTAGGGATAAACTTAACCAAGGAAATCAAAGACCTTTACAAGGAAAATTATTAAAATATTTTAAAAGATCACTAAAAAGACACAAGAAGGTGGAAGGATATCCCATGTTCCTGGATTGGACGAAATAATGTCATCAAAATGGCAATTCTACCCAAATTAATCTACATATTTAACACAATTCCAATCAAATTACCAGAGACATTCTTCACAAATTTAGACAACACAATCAGAGAATTTTTCTGGAATCATAAAAGACCCCATATTGCCAAAGCAACCCTATGCAAGAAGAGTGGAGTGGATGGTACATTATTCCTTGACCCCAAATTATATTATAAAGCTGTGATAATCAAAACAACACGGTATTAGCACAAAAACAGACAGGTGGACCAATGGAATAGAATATAGATCCCAGAAATAAACCCCAAAACATACAGCCAACTGATTTTTGACAAAAGTTGCCTGTCAATCCAGTGGGAAGAGGAAAACTTCCTTAGCAAAGAGTGCTGGAAAAACTGGGTATCCATCTGTAGAAAGATGAAATGGGATCCCCATCTTTCACCATTGACAAAAATCAACTCAAGGTGGATCAAAGATCTGAACCTAAGACCTCAAACTATAAAACTACAGGTAGAAACACTGGAGAAACTCTGGGAGACATTGGGGTAGAAAGTCTACCCCAATAGGGGTCTTAAATAAGACCCTCAAAACACAGGCAATAGGGGGAACAAGCAGTTAGCATAATGGCTATGTCGCTGGACTCCCATGTGGTCAACCGCAGTTCACGTCCTGGACCCAGAGGCTTAAAAACTCACGCCGGGCGCGTGTGCATGCGTGCCCAAGATCCCGAGAGGAGAATGGAGGAGAAGGGATTGCGGCATGACCGTCCCCCCTGGGGGGTGATTTCTCGCTTTCTGTCTCTATGTCTCTCTCTGTCTTTCTGGCAAGCGCATGTGCCCTATAGCGAAAACCTCTTAAAAAAAAAAAAAAAAAAACACAGGCAATAATCCCCAAAATAGACAAGTGAGATTGCATCAGATTATGAAGTTTCTGCACTGCAAAATACACAATAATTAGTGTGATTCAACAACTCTCAGATTGGAAGAATATTTTTGTAAACTATGCCTCAGATTTTTTTTTTTGGAGTAGTAGATATTCTGATAACCAGAATACACAAGGAACTCAAGCAGTTTACCAAAAAAATGCTCAACATCCCTCATCATGAGGGAGATGCAGTTTAAAATCATAATGAGATACCGTAACCTACCCCCGTCAGAATGGTGAAGATTAAAAATACAAAAAATGATGTGTTGTCAGGGATGTGGTGAAAGGAGAACCTTCCTACACTGGTGGTGAGTATGTAAATTGGTCCAGCCTCTGTGGAAAACAATATGGAAGTTCCTCAAAGACCTACGAATAGAACTACCATATGATCCAGCAATTCCACTCCTGGGCGTCTACCCAAAGGACAGGAGAATGCTCAGTCAGAAATGGCCCTGTGCATCAATGTTTATTGCAACATTATTCATGATTGCTAAGACATAGAACCAATCCAAATGACTACAAACAGATGAATGGATTGAAAAAGTGTGGCACACATATTCCATGGAATACTCGACCATAAAAACAAAACAAAACAAAACCCAAGACCCTGGCATTTGATAGAGAGTGGATGAACATGGAAGATTTACTGATGAGTAAAGCAAGTCAGAGGCTATGAAAGAGAGACATTGTATATCTTCACTTAATATATGCCGACTGTCTGCACTCTATGGTAGAGACTGAAAGATTAGAGGACATAAAAACACTAAAAATGGTTATGGACACTGGAGACAGTGTGGAAGGAGGGTGAGAGAGGGGAAGAGTATAGGAAATTAGGGAGAAAAAATAGAGAAGCAAGACATTTATGGGACACAGTAATAGTTTATTACCTTTGGATGATAATGTGTATAGTATGCTCAGCTGGACTGGTCTGAGGTATATTTCATGTTGAGTAAATTCTCTTTATAAGCTAAATGATGTATAGCAATCAAATGTATAAAAATAATAAATTTTAAATAAAAGAAAAATAAACTTGTGTTGTTTTAAGCCTCAAAAATAATAATAACAATGATAAATAAAATTAAGTAAGCAATTATTTAAGAAAAGAAAATAAAAAGTGACAGATCTGGCCCGGACCATGAGAGCAACATGGAGGTAGCAGATCTCACCACTGCAGAACTGTCCAAGTTGAACGAAGAGTTCCCAGGTACATTCAGAAACAAATATCTAACTGCAGCAACTTGGATCATGCCACTGCGATGAGAAGACACCTGAAGGTGGAGATCACCCCAGGGCAGACATGGAAAATGAGGTCGAAGAGGCCAAGGAAGAGGGTCCAAAAGAGATGACTTTGGATGAGTGGGAGGCTATTCAAAATAAGGACTGGGCAAAAGTAGAATTAGTATTTAAAATCAAATGAAGGTGCTGATGGACAGTGGGAGAAGGGATTTATTCTTCATAAATCAGCGTGAAGAGGCTCATGCCGAAGATTGAGTTATGGACTGTCATTTCTGAAAACCAGCAAGGAACACGTCACCTCAGCTGGAGATCAGTTTTAGAGACCTTGACTGCCCAGTACAAGGTGGCAGGGGAGGACGAGGTGGGTGTAGGCATGGTGGACATCCAAACTGTGGCAACCAGACCAACAAGCCCAGCACTTCTTCTAATATGGATGACCCAGAGGCATTCCCAGCTCTGGCTTTAACTGGATGCCATAGGACAAAGCTGGTTCCTCTGCAGACTCTCCTGTTCAAAGTTTTTTTCATGCTTAAGAATCCCCAACAACTAAGAAATTTAAAAAATACCCACAATCATCCATACCATTCATACCTAGAGACTGAATTTTATCTGTTTTGAAAATTCATTTTCTCACTACACATAAGTAATAAATATGGTACTCAGTTTGGTATTAGAAGTGTATTGGTGGCAGGGATGTTTTCATAACCTTCAGAGGTTATCATTCTTCATGAGTCCTTTTGTACTGCTTCTTGCAAATGTGCATTTCCAAACTTGACATGTAGGTGTGAACAGTGTGTACCAGTCTAAAGCTTTCACTTTATTTGTGTGTTTTAATTAAGAACTTAGATATTCCCCTGATTATAAACTGGTTTTAAATATTGAACATTACTATCAGTTTTAATATCTGCTTTGTTTCTTCACATACAGTCAACTGGGACATGTGAACTTTGGTTATGAACTTTAATGCTGTGTGAAATACTAACTACTCTATGTATTTTTTAAAAGAATTATTTATTTAATTTGATTTATTCATTCATTTATTTTTTAATTTGACCAGAGACACACACACACACAGAGAGAGAGAGAGAGAGAGGGAGAGGGAGAGGTAAAGTGAGAAAGCAAGCCACCAGGTCCAGGACTCGAACTGTGGTCAGCCATGTGGGAGTGTCCAGCACCTTAACCACCATGCCACCTGCTGGTCTCTACTTTATGTATTTTAACTTAGCTTTAATATTTTTATTTTTGGAGAAGAATCTTCTTTCACTTCTCATGATAGCTATGACGTGTGCTAAACCTTTACATACGGAAGTTAACAGCCCTTGAGCAGATCCAAAGCTTGTCGGTTTATTCACCCTTGCCCCTACATGACTTGTTTTGTTTAAAATGTACCCGATTCACAATTTCAACTACATTTTTTTTTTTTGAGAGAGAGAGAGAAATTTTTGCTATAAGGCACATGCTCTCACCAGAGAGACAGAAAGACAGAAAGACAGAAAGCAAGAAACCACCCCTCAGGGGGAATGGCTCCACCACAATCCCTTTTCTTCCATTCTCTTCTCGGGATTTTGAGTACACAAGCACATGTGCCCAGCATAAGTTTTAAGTTGCTGGGTCCAAGACTCGAACCCTGGTCGACTACATGAGAATCTAGCAATGTAACCATTACACCATCTGCTGGTCCCCTACATTTACTTTTAAAATGTACAATCTTCCCATTTAAAAAACCAAACTAGATACCTTACTGGTGAAACTTGTTTAAGTTACTTAATTGTTGATAAACACATCCTATCAAGTTAAGTGCTTTTACGGATGTGGTAAGCAGCCCCTTGGTATGATTTGTGTGTGGGAAAGACGACCCCCCCAATCAAAATGGTACATTCTTATCTAAAATCCCTTTAACTCTTGTGCTGAAAAAGCAAATGGGTGATGGTCAGTATGGTGAGATGGGGAGCATCTTAATTGGGAGAATTCGAAAAGCAAGCACCTTTACTTTGTAAGACTGGAGCAGCTGCACCATCCATGAAATATAAGCCAAATATCTTATTGTCTCTGAATTTCCTATGTCTCTATTATTTGTGGATATTAAGTTGACAGATGAACATTTGTCCCACAGGAGGAGGTGTATATCTTTTCTCCTTTTCCCACTGGAACATTAGGCTAAGCATGAGTTCTATAAATGGAGCATCACCACTGATTAAAACATATATGGAGAGAATGCTTGAAAGAGAGAGAGAGGGACAGGACTGAGCATCAGGGATTGCTGCATTTGGGAATGAAGTGAGATTAGAGGAGCTGAAGGAGGAGGAAAGATGACATCTGGGGATGAACAGGAACAGTTCAAGAAAATTACTGAATTAAAACAATCTCTGGAACATAGTTTAGATCAAGAAATAAAGGAAAATGGTGAATTAGAGAAAGAAATAAAGGACTTAAGAAACTTACAAATTACATGAAAGAATTTAAATGAATTTGGAAATGAATAAATTAGTTTCCAAGGAGATTTAAAAGCCAGTCAATTTGAAATGGATATTCAAGTTAATATGCTAAAACATAAGATTGAGGATCTTACAGTAAAAATGGAAACTGCATCTTCAAAATACATACATCTAGATGCAAAGGATAAAATTCTTCAGAAAGGTGATAATCAGAGCAGGATATATGAATCAGCAAGACTTGTCATCTATGAAAACAATGCAAAAGGAATGTGTAAAACTAGAGAAGAATAAACTGAAATTGGAACAGGAAGCAGTAAACCTCAAAAGTCATATGGAAATAAATATGGTAGAATGTGTTCAAGTAAAACAGTATAAATGGGAGATTGAAGGAAGAACAAGACAGAATATAGAAGAAAAATTAAAGGAAGTCAGTCTATTCTTACAGGCCCAAGTAGTATCTCAAGAAAACTTAGAACAAATTAAGAGAGAATAATTATCTTCAATAAGAAGTCAGATGGAAATCAGAATTTAAGATATGGAATATAGACTCTTCAAAATAGGAGATTTTAATAAAACAGAAGAAGAAGATTCTAATAAAACAGAATTGGAAAAATATAAGCAACACTACACAGAAGAATCACAAGTTAGAAAATTATCAAATAAACTGGACAATACTAAAGAGAAGTTAGAAGTCAGTGCCATGCTCGGGGAGAAATGCAGATGAGATCTTTCCTCAACAGTCACAAGACCAGTCCTGGAGTCGCCTCTTGCTGGAAACCGTAAGAGCAGTGTGGCACACAGCAGAAATCCTGTTCAACAGAAACCTCAGTGATTCCTACCTCAGTCTCATGATCTTCGAATAACAGCACAGAGAACCACTTGCTCCAGACACAGCAGGAGTTGGCAAGAAGTGTGACTAGAGAGCTAAGAGAAGCCACAGCTGAGTTTGCACCTGTGTCCTGGAGAGCTCTTCCAGGGTCTACTGCTGAGTCCAACTGAACTCACATCTGCTTTTGAGAGCATCACAGGAATACGTACAGATCTTGAAGAAAAGTTATATGATCTGAAAGATAAAGTTTTATTCATCACACTTTTATATAACCTTTTAATTGTCTTCCATTAAATACATGACATGTAAAAATCTTTATTAAAGATGATTTTATCATTTAAAAAAGAAATCATGCTGGGATTGTGTGTGTGCATGCCCAAAATCCCAAAGGAGAATAGAGGAGAAGGGCCTGTAGTGAGGCCTCCCCCGAGGCGATTTCTCACCTTCCCTCTCTCTGTCTCTCCTGCAAGCCCACACACCCTAAGGCAAAAATCTGAGGAAGAGAAAAAGAGGTCTGTTTTAGTCATGGTTTTGGAGGACCAACATCAGGGCCATGCTTGGTGGATAAAATGGCAGAGGGCCTTGGGCGTGAACGTGCAGGCATGTGTCGATCTCCTTCCCTCTCCTTATGAACCTGCCAGTGTTGGGCCATCAGAGCCCCACCCCATGGCCTCCACCCTAACCACCTCCCCAAGGCCTCACCTCTCGATTCCATGACTGGATGGCCTTCTGCCACCTCAGCACTGTTACGATGGCTCACCAGATTCTGACACAGGAGCTTTGGGGGACACATTCAAGCCACAGCAGCAGAAGTCTGGGTGCATAGCAAACCACCCCAAATTCAGTGGCTTCCAAGAGTACCCTGCTGGGAGGGGTCTGCTGCAATCCCTTCTCTATTCGCCTCTCAGGATTTGGGGGTACACATGCCCAGTGTGAATTTTAAGCTGCTGGGTCTGGGACTCAAGCCAAGGTTGACTACGTGGCAGCCTGGCAATGTAACTATTATGCCATCTGCTGTTCCCAACCCTCACGTACTTTTGACAGTGATGATCTGCCCATTCTGCACCTAAGAGGCGGGCTGCTACATGTGGCCTCACTAAAAGAGCAATCGGATGTTACCTGCTCAAGGGCAGGATATCAGAGAAGCTGTGAACATATTCAAAGTTACTGTGGTGGGCACGTCGAAGCTGAACCTACAGAGATGGCCCAAGAAGCCCCTGAAACGTGTTTGGTGATCTTGGTTCTACTTGCAGGTCTGCAGTGCCACATGCCAGCTGCAGGAGCCCAGACTGACCCTGTGCACTTTGTGGCTCAGGACTGTGGCTGCCACACTCTGGCGAGGGTCTGGGCAGAATGAAGATGGAGGGCGACCAAGAGCTCGGGTGTAGCTGGGGCTTCCTGCCCTAGCATTTCTCGGTGGGCCCACGAGGCCTCCGCCGTCTCCCTCCCCAACGTCTCGTCTCAAGGGGAGATGCCCGAGCACAAGTTGGGCTAACTGAATCTGCAGGTTCCCTAGGGTCAAGGGCGCATGTGTGGACAGAATGTTCCCAGTCCAGTCAGAGCGTGGGAAGCTGAGGTCGCCGTGGTGGAGCCTTAGTGCCCACCCGCGGTCCTTTGTACTAGAGGTGCTCCTTTGGGGTTTCCAGGCAGCTTGCCCTCTGAGCAGCCTCCACAGGGAGAAGGCCAAGCTTGACATCTCTGAGAAAGAACATGAGTGAAACAACCCTCTCTTCTTTGTCCCTCAGTCTGCTCTGCTTTGCCTGACACATGTTCAGCCCAGTCAGTGGATACCACTGGCCCCTACTAGCCTCCTGGTGAGACCACGCAGCTCCTAGGCGTCTGCTTGTTGGTGCTGTCGCTGTTACTCCAGATGCCTGAGGTCCAGCCCCGGTTTTCTCAGGAACCCTCCTTCTCAGCTGGAGTACCCTAAATGTGTGGGGCAAAGGCCAGGAAGCATGGCCTTTAGGGTCACCTTCATGTAGATAGATAGCTTTCCTCAGGACTTTAGGAAGTGTAATAATTCTCCTGAGGCCATATGATTCTTTTGTTTTGCTTTTAAGAGTTATCTATTTAATTTAATTATTATTTATTTCTTGCTTTGCTAGAAGGCATGTGTGTTCACCAGAGAGAGACACAGAGGGGGAGAGAGAAAGAGAAAGTGAGAAAGCAAGCCTCAGGTCTGGGACTCGACCCACAGTGAGCCATGTGGGAGTCCAGCGCCTTCACCACCATGCCACTTGCTGACCTGGGGTTTTTGGCTTTTAGATAAGGCCTTGCTGTGTTGTGATCTTCTCGCCTTAGCCTCCAAGCTGGGACCACAGGTGTGCACCACCATGTCCAACTTCTACAAACAGGGTCTCGCCAGGTGGCCCAGCCCAGCCTTGAGCTCCGGGATTGCAGATTGTGGTGGGCCTTCGGGTTGACGTGGAAATTCACGGGGCCTCTCAGGTGCTCCAGCCTGCAAAGCCATGTCATAGCAGACAGCACCACTGCTGTGCCTTGTCTCTATTTCTGATTCAGGAGGGGCAGTCACTTTTTTTTAAAGAGGTTCTTACCGTCTTTTCATGTGCTCTGATGTTCTCAGTAAAATTTAGGCATAAAATCTGAAGTTAAAATGGAATATAAAAGGGACCAGCAGTTAGCGTAATGGCTATGTTGCTGGACTCTCACGTAGTCGACTGTCGTTCGTGTCCCAGACCCGGTGGCTTAAACTCACGCCGGGTGCGTGTGCGTGTGTGCCCAAGATCCCGAGAGGAGAATGGAGGAGAAGGGATTGCGGTGTGGCCATCCTCCCTGGGGGGTGATTTCTCGCTTTCTGTCTCTCTGTCTCTCTCTGTCTGTCTGGCGAGCACACGCGCCCTATAGCAAAAACCTCTCAAAAAAAAAAGTGGAATATAAAATCCATACACAGAGTCTGGATTCTTGCCTTGCTCAGTTTCTTCAATGAAACCCTACAGTCGCCATCAGGTTGTCACATCTAGGCATCAGCACCCTTGGCTAACAGGACGAGAAGCTCACAGTACTATGTATTACCTTGTGCAGCAAAAACCATGGCCGATGGATTTCTTTGAAATGAATAATAACAGCAAATTTTCATTTGCGTGTGCATTTTTAAATTACCAGAGGGCACATGTGCTCACTAGAAATGGGGGAGAAAGCACCCACGATGGAGTGTGGTCATGCATCCCTGCTCTTCCATTTCTCCAACCTGCCAGTGTGTTCTATGGCAGGGCTGGGAATTGAGCTGTGTGGTCGACCATGTGGGCTCTGACTCCCTTAACCTCAGACCAGCCCTGAGTCATCTTTACAAAAAAAAAAAAAAAAAATTGGATGGCCACACTGAAGTCCCTCATCCTCTGTTCTTCTCTGAGAATTTTAGGCATGCATGCACATGGTGTGTATTTCCAGGTGCTGGGTCTGAACTTGAATTGTACACTCAGCTGTGTAGGGTCCAGACGCCTTACCACCACACTCCTGGCCAGCCCTCAGAATATTATTACTATGCTGATTATTTTTGTCATGGGGCATATGCATTCACCAAAAAAAGACAGAGACAGGCAGAGAGAGAGAAAGTGGGAAATCACCCCCAGGGGAGATGGCCATGCCACAATCCCTTCTCTTCCACTCTTCTCCTGGGATTTTGGGCACACATAAATATACACCTGGTATGACTTTTAAGCCATCAAGTCTGGGACTTGAATCATAGTTGGCCATGTGGGAAACCTACACCTTAACCACTACAGCACCTGCTGGCCCCCCCAGAATATTATTTTAGTGGAGGTGTGGCAGCTCAAACTATACACCACAGAGTATACAATCTGTCTGATATTGTTATTTAAACTGTTCATGCTCTATTGATTCAGTATCGGGGTCATATGAAGCCTCTGAGCATATTTTTTTTCCTTGCTTGCTAATATCATTTGACAGTGTTTTTCATTCAGTACCGCCATCTGCAAGCAGCAGTCACCTGCAAGGCACTCGGAATCCCTCAGTGAGCGAGAAGAACAAATTGCTCCTTTGTGGAGTTGGCATTTCAATGGGCAGGACCAGAGTGTACTGAGCCAGTAGGTGGCCAGTTCCAAGGAGGATTGTGAAGCAGAGAGGGCGTGGCGAGTGCTGGGCGGAGCCAGTGAGGTCTCGTCCTGCTCTGCCCGGGACTCGCACACTCCTCTGGGACACCTTCGCTCCACGTTGGAGACCATCGACGCACCTGTGACATGCAGCAGCAGGCAGGGAAGGCAGAGCTTCCACTTGCGAAATCCCAAGCGGTTGCTGATGCCAAGTGAGTGCGATGTCGCCATGCCTGTCCTAGGCTACGGCTGTTGTCACAGAGGATATGGGGACATCCTTTTTCATGGTGTCTATCTATAGAGCAGAAGGCCATGCTACTTGACTGGCTCTCTGAGGTTTTTACATGGGATATTTGTTAGGCTAAAATAATTTTTCAAAAAAATCATTAATTTTGAGAGAGAGAGAGAGGGAGAGAGAGAGGGAGAGAGAGAGGAGGAGAGAGAGGGAGAGAGAGAGGGAGAGACCTTCAAAAGCGGCTCATCACACTTCAATCCTCACCTCCTCCCAGCCTCCCAGGCAGCCAGGACCATGGGCACAAAAGAGTACCCAGTGTCCTTAAGTCACTCTAGAAACCAGACCTCCCCACGTGGCACCCACGTGGCACCAGCCACACCCAGCAGTGCCCTCCACTTGGCAGCCATGTCTTGCTGTGCCACTGTGGCTGGGTCTGATTCAAAGCCTTCCACATGGTTCCTTTAGATGAGGTGAAATTTGCGTCAACAGCATCCAGAGAGGAGAAGAGAAACTGCACCAGCAATTCGAACAGAGGGAACGTTGTTAGGTGAGTAGGCACCTGAGGGTTGGGAGACTAAGAGGGCAAAAAGGGCTGAAGCAACACAGAGATGAACAACTCAAAGCAGCAGCTGCCGCGTACTGGCTGGGCGGAGCATCTAACAGACCCTGGGACCCTGGCAGAGCTCAGAGCAGACAGGGCTGACAGGGCAGCAGGAAGAAATGCCCCCACCTCTGCTCCAAGCTTCCGGGTGCTCTGTTGGCAGAAGCTGCTGAGAAACTGCTGGCGAGGGAAGTGCAGTTTGCAGAGAGCACTGGTTTGAGTGTTGGCTCCTCCCGGCCTCCACTGGTAATGCATTGCCCTTGTAACCACATGAGGAGGCAGAACCTTGAGGAGGGGATTAGGCCACAGTCTCTCGGTGGACAGTTATGAGAAGGATGAGATGTGTCTCCTCTGGCTCTCTCTTGGCCTCCCGGCTGCCGACACATGGTGCCGAAGCATGAACGTCCTCACTACTGCTGGTGCCTCACCTGGGACGTCTGTTCAGTCCTGCGAGGAAACACACCTGTGTCCTTTACAAACCATCCAGTCTCAGCTATGCAGCTACGGCAGCACAGGACGGACTGAGACCAGGGTTTCAGCTCCAGCCTTACAGAACGGAGCCCAGGCAGGGCACAGCCCTCTCGGCTCACTCCCACTTACACCCCGCCCGAATGTGAGTATGCAACAAGGGCGTCCTTCTGCTAAGAGGCAGCCATTGTCTACGCGGGCGCACTCTCATGCAGAAGGCGAGACAGCAGTCCACTACTCACTCTGTCCGGCTAGATGTGATGAGACGTTCCACCAGAGTCCAAGCAAAAGCCAGCCTAAACAGCCTGTAGTCTGCAAACCAGACTAAAGTTAGCCACCAGAAACAGTGCTTACAGAAAGAGAGGAGTATCGTTAAAAGAGCAATTGTGCACATGTCAACGAGGAAGAGATCTCAGGGCTACTGTGTCTCCAGGCCACAACTGACCTCAGTAAAAGGCTATTTTAAGAGGAACTTACACATTAATGAAGTATCTACACTATACATCATTATATATCCATGAAAATGTTGACCTTGAGGGATATCCATCAGGTATTACTGAATAAGAAAAGCAATTTTCAAGGCCAGCAGGTGGCATGGTGGTTGAAGGCGCTGGACTCCCACATGGCTGACTGCAGTTCAGCTTGCTCTCTCACTCTCCCTTTCTCTCTCTCTCACTGTGTCCTTTTCTGGTCAAATTAAAATAAATAAATAAATAGATAAATAAAGTTAAGTAAAATAATTTAAAAAAAGAAAAGCAATTTTCAGAAAAAAGATAAAATTATTGCATAGTTTTTAAACAATGACCCCATCTAAGCTTGTCTAAAATTTCTATTTGCACTTGTTTTTAAAGGTACATTTGCAAATGTGGACTTCGAGGCTGACAGCATTGTTCTCTCCGTACTTGGGTCAGTGGCCTCCTGCTTGCACTGGCCTGGTGAGGGGCTGGCTGCCCTTCCCAGCACGGTCCCTCCGTAAGTCATGTGTCTTTCTTGACTGCCTTTAAGAGTTTCTTGTTATCACTGGCTTCACCAGTTGATGAAAGACTGTTGCTTGTTTGCTCATGTATGCTGGGGTTGGGTACACTGAACTGCTTGAATCTGTAGTTTATAGTTTTCACCAGATTTGTAATTTTTTTCCATCTTGCTGTTCATTTTGAAAAATAGACTATTTTTGGAATAAGTAGATTTACAGGAAAATTGAGCAGATGGCTCAGTAAGTTCCCTGTTACATCTCTACCCCACCGTATGTCTTATGTGGGTGGTGTGTCTGGTGTGTCCCCAGCGCAGTGTTGGCTTCATTACCACTCTTAGCAAGTCCACGGTTTACGTGAGGCTCATCTTTGTGTTGGAAAGTCCTGTTGGGTTTTGACAAATGTCATGTGTCTGCCATCTAGTGTCATATAAAATAGCTTTGCTCCTCAAAAATTCTCTGTGCTCTGCCTATCCATCCCTCCTTCCCTTGACCCCTGCAACCACTGAGGTTTTACTGTCCCCAAGCTTTTCGTTTTCCAAGCTGTCATGCAGTTGGAATCACCCAGCATGTGGCCTGTTTATATGGGTATGTGCGCTCACTAGAAACAGAGACAGAGAGGAAGAGAGAAAGCAAGCCACCAGGTCCTGGACTCAAACTGCAGTCCGCCATGTGGGAGTCCAGGGCCTTAACCACCACGCCACCTGCTAGCCCCTGAGACTGGCTTCTTTCACTTAGCAACATGCACTTAAGTTTCCTCTATGTCTTTTTAAAATAGCTCATTTCAATAGCTTGTTTCTTATTACTGAATAATATTCCATTGTCTGGAAATACGACAACTTATATATTCATTTGCCTATTGAAGAATATCTGGTTGTTTCACTTTTGGGTTATTATTAATGAAGATGCTAAATATTTGTGTGAGAGTGTTTTATGTCCAGTTCAACTGGGTTAATACTGAGGAGCAGAGTGGCCAGGGTATATGATAAGATGAGGTTTATCCTTGTTAGATGCTGTCAGACTGCCCTAGTGGCTGCAGCATCTTATTGTCGCACGAGCAATGAATCAGAGTTCCTGTTGCTCCACATCCTCACCAGCATTTGATGTCATTTTAAAAATGGCTGCTCTTGGGGACCAGCAGGTGGCATGGTGGTTAAGGTGCTGGACACTCACACATGACTGGCCAGGGTTCAAGTCCTGAATCTGGTGGCTTGCTTTCTCCCGTCCTCTCTCTCTCACTCTCACCCTCTGTCTCTCTCTGGTCAAATTAAAAAATAAATGAATGAATAAATAAAATAAATATATTTTTTAAAAAATGGCTGCTCTTATATGTGTACAGTGGTATGTTGATACTGTTTCAATTTGTAAGTCTCTAATAACATGTGATGTGGCACATTATTTCACATACTTACTGCCATCTTTTTGTCTTCTTTGATGAGCTGTCTGTTCAGATATTTTGCCTTTTTTTAAGAAAGGTTTTTTGCTATAAGGCACATGCAGTTGCTGGAGAGACAGAGAAAGAGAGGCAGAAAGTGAGAAATCACTCCCCAGGGGAAATGGTCACGCCGCAATCCCTTCTCCTCCATTCTCCCCTTGGGATCTTGGGCGTGCACGCACACGCACCCAGTGTGAGTTTAAGCCACCATGTCCGGGACTTGAGCCACGGTCTATTATGTAGGAGTCCAGCAACATAGCCATTATGCCATCTGCTGGTCCTAGATCTTTTGCCCTTTTAAAATCAAGATTTTTTTATTGTTATTTTATGAATTCTTTGTATATATTGCATACAGAACCTTTATCAGATATGTATCTTACAAATATTTTCTCTCAGCCCATTACTTGTCTTTTTAATCTTTTGACAGTGACTTTCACAGTTTTTAACTTTAATAAAGTCCTGCTTGGAGACAGCAGGTGGCATGGTAGTTGAGGTGTGAATTCCCACATGGCTGACTACGGTTTAAGTCCTGGATCTGGCGGCTTGCCCTCTCACTTTCCCTCTCTCTGATGAGTGTGTGTGCCCCATGGCAAGTTTAAAAACAAAAACAAAGCAAAACAAAAAGAACTAATAATAATGAATAAAATTAAATAAATAATTCTTTAAAAAAATAAAGTCCCATTTAACCATTTGTTTCTTTCACGGGTCACGCTTGCTAACAGCAGATATAAAAGCCCATTGCCAAGCCTAAGGTCCCTGGACTTCCGCCTGTGTTATCTTCTAGAAGCTGTGCGGTTTCTAACATTTAGGTCTATGACCTACCTCGAGTTAATTTTCTGAAAGGTCCGAAGTCTGTGTCTAGATTTATTTTTTTGCCTTCTGCTTTCTTTTCTCTGTGCCATTTGCCCTTATCTTGTACCTCATTTCAGTGGGATCCTTTACATTGTGAGGTGACCCCAGCCTTCACTTCTGAAGGGGCTGAACCTTCAGTGATTTTAGCTGTAGCGCATTGCCTCATTCTCGTCGATGTTTACTGTGGGGTCTGCAAGATGCCCCAGTTCCAAACAGAGCCTCTCTGTCTTCCTTTGCAACAGCAACCTAGCTCCCACTCCCCGGGTAACCTTCGCCATCGCAGCTCACCCGTTAACATCTCCCCTTGTCTGTTGACTCTGTGGCAAGAGCAAGAAATAGCCAGGTGACAGTCCCAGCTTCCAGTTAGCTGGAAGAGTTACTGCGTCTTTGAGAACGGAGACCTCCAAACGGCACAGGTCCCACTGGGTGATGGAACACCTGGTGAGAGCTCGCTGCCCCTGCTCCAACCTGTGGACTCTGGCCGTGGGACAGCTCTGAGTCTGTGCCAGCTTCCTTGGGAGTGCGTCCAGCATCTTGGGTGCTTCCGCCTGAGTTGAGGCATCCTGTCACTCAGCTACGTGCTTCCGGACGGGGAGTCTGGGGCCTTCCTCTGCTGGGTTGTGGACAGGGCAGCTGCCTGGGTGCTCACGCCCATTTTCAGTGGGAGCCAGGTCCTGGTGAGATTGAAGTCAGCTCCAGGACACACAGGGACCCAGGCCGCTGAGACTTTCCCAGAACTACAGGAAGTCTCCCGGAGTAAGTGGCTGCTCTTGGTCGTACAGCCATGGATGGCTCTGAATTGCAGGTCACTGGTGGGCGTGGAAGAGCCTGGTGGACTCAGGTGTGACCCCATCTGTCAGAACGCCAACAAGAGCAGGAGCAGGCGCTGGCTGGTGTGTGCCGTGCAGGTTGTGCCCTGTGAGGCCCCACTCAGCTGGAACATGGCACCCATCAGGACTCCCGCCTTCTGGGAAGTTTCGCCGAAACTGCAAATGTGTCAGCATCAGAACACCTCTCCGCGCCTCCTCCTCCCTCCCTCTCCCTCAAGTCTAGAGACCTGACCTCTTCCCTGCAGCTCTCCCTGATGGTTTAATTGAGGGTTTTTTGTTTGTTTGTTTGTTTGTTTGTTTTTATATGAGAAATAGTTGGAACAGCTGCTGATACTCTCAGTGGTTTGTGCCTGGTTTTCTCAGGGGTGGGCTGACTATACTGTTCCCAGTGGTTCCAGGATACACACGTGAGCATGTCCGTCTCTGTCGGAGGACACCACATAGCAGGTCTCCGTGGTCCCATGTTCAGTGTATCCTCTGTCCTGCTCAGGGACCTGACCGGAGGACATGTGTGACACATAAGCTCTTTCTCAACCTCTGAAGTGTTTTGGAAAAAAGGACAAACGAATGACCCACCCACCCTGCAATCTATGAAGGTTCTGTTTCCCCAGCTTCTTCTCTAATCTTCCAGTTTCTCAAAAAGAAATTGGTCTAATTTTAAAGTTCCACCTCTGTCCACAAAGGGAGGCTGGGGGCAGCTGCAGAAAAAGCTCAGATCTGGGTGGAGGTAACAGCTTTGCACCTGTTACCCCAGGCCCGGACGTCAGCCCAGGTCAAGGTCCTGCCACACAGCCCACAGTGGCCACAAGACACGGGCCCTGAAAGAAGCTGAGAGCCATGCTGAGACATGCAGGATGGGACCAGCAAACTGGCCCCTCCTAGGCCATGGACCACACCATGAAAATCCCACCTTGCAGCAGACACCTGGGCAAATGGCCGCCCGGCCTGGCAGGCAAAAGGGCATCTGCTCAGGAGCGACTGCAGGGAGGGCTTCCCACCTGTGCCTCCTGGCACCCCGGTCTCGCCAGGGCAGGTAGCTGGGCTGTGGCTGTCAGGGGCTGTGAAGACGGGGAGGGCGCCAGCCTTTGCTGGATGTGAACACACCTGCCCTCTTCGCAGCCTTCTCTGGCTCGGCCCCACTACCGCCCAGAGTGGTTGTAGCTGTCTCCCTTGTACTCTGAGCAAACAGAGGCTGAGAGACTACAGTGCTCAGCTTATCTGAGGGGAGCTGGGGACCACGCCAGACTTCCTGATTCCATAGTCTGGTTCTCTCATTCTTGGAGAAGTCATTGGGGGATATTTAGAAAGAAGAGGGTGAGAAACAGGGAAAGGCAAAAGCCCTTCTCAACCATGTCCCCTGTGGCCAGGCCGACTTGCCAAGGGAGGGAGAGGAGCAGCTCTCGCTGTGGAAAGAGCCTGTGTGTTTCCAAATCAACGTGAAGATGCCGGCCAGTAAGTGAGGACGAGGCCCTAGTGGCCACTCCCAGACCTCAGTGGGAAGAAGGTAGCATGAGTGTGGGGAGAGGGTGTGGTGTTCGTGTTTCTCAAACTGACATGTGCGGTCTGCTGAGCGAGGGCAGGCACACGGAGCTCACCGGGCCACATGAGACTCCCTGGGCAGGTTTTGTGGGGGGGCCTTGCAGGGGCCCCCACAGCAGTGGTGCCGCCAGGCAGAGCTGAGCCATCCACAAAGAAGCTGGCAGTGGGGTGGCTGGGGAGGAGGCGGTGCAGGCTGGGATAGCGTGGCGGAGGGCAGAGAACCCCTTTCCCAGGGCTCTCGGGGGGATGCAGGGTGGGCATGCAGGCTGAGCACCTACCCCGGAGTGCCAGGCCTGTCACCTGTGCCAGCAGAGGCCCCACTGGTGGCACTGGGTTGGAAGCTGAAACCTGCCTGAGCAAGCCCTCTGCCTCAGTACCAGGGACGTCAGGGTCGGGGGGCAGGAAGAGTAGCAGGAGTCACTCTGTAGGAACATCTTGTGTAATTAGGCCCTTCGCCCACAGTTCTGAGATTGACCCCAGGGAGAAGGATGGAGGCGCCTTGGATGGCAGACACCGTGGAGCCCGGCACGCTCGCTCATATCCGCATCAGGCGATCCTTGCAGGCCTGGCTGCTGTCGCTGTGACGCCCCTGCTCGTCCCCCAGTGCTGCGAGACGGACGAGGCTTCCACTGGGAGCCTGCTGGCAGGACTGGAGGCAAGCACTGTCCCCGATGCCAGGTGGGCTCTCCTCACAGAGGGCCTGGGGTGTGCAGAGCAGACCCGTGTGCAGACTCAGCTCCTCTCAGCCTGCCCAGGACCACAGGTCCCACAAGTCCGGGCTGACCTGCATGCTCCTCCACGGAGAGGTTGGAGTAAGCCCTGCAGAACAGTTACACCCTCGTTTAATAGGGATAGAAAACCAGCCCAGAGAGGCCAGCAGCCCACGCCATGCCATCTGTGTGGGAAACTGCCACCAGAAGGCACAGCACCAGGCCGCTGGTGCCCATGGAAATGACTGCTGACCAGGCACAGTGCAGGGGCCCACGTCTGCTCTAGCTGCTGTGGGCAGAGAGGGCTCGAACCAGGAGCCAAGGGGCAGCCAGCGGTGCTGATACAATGGAGAGAAGCTTCTTCCAATGACAGCTCACGAACACCGCCACAGACCTGGCCTGGTGAGAGAGCCGATGCCTTTGGGACTCTCTGTGAGTCCAGGTCCGAAGTGGCCCCCACTGCCATCAGCTACAGCCACCCTGCACCGCACCACTTGTCAGCCACACGGGTCCACGCTTCACCTCTCCAGCAGGGCCAGTGAGACATGAGTGACCTTTGCCTGAAAGAGCAGGTTTTTTTTTTTTTTTTTTGACAGATTTTCACTGTAGGGCGCGTGCGCTCGCCAGACAGACAGAGAGAGACAGAGAGACAGAAAGCGAGAAATCACCCCCCAGGGAAGATGGTCACGCCGCAATCCCTTCTCCTCCATTCTCCTCTCGGGATCTTGGGCACGCACGCACACGCGCCCGGCGTGAGTTTTAAGCCACCGGGTCCGGGACACGAACCGCGGTCGACTACGTGTGAGTTCAGCAACATAGCCATTACGCTAACTGCTGGTTCCCGAAAGAGCAGGTATTTGAGGAATTAGATCTTGTCATATTTAATGTCTAAAAACAAATCTTTCACAATAAATTTGGTTTCCAATTCGCTTACCCAAATTGAAGGAGGTCCAAAATGACTTGTCGACTGATGGAGCATTGCGAACACATCTTCCAGGGTTGCCAGAGAGCACGTGCATTGACCAGATAGCGGCAGAGACAGAGACACAGGACATGGCCACACCGCAGGCCCTTCTCTATTCTCTGCGTGGGATTTTGGACACCTACACACACACACCTTTCAAGCCACCAGCTCTGGGACATGAACTGTGGTTGGCCATGTGGGAATCCAACACCTTATCCACCACACCACCTGCTGGCCCCAGGGTTTTTTTGTTTGTTTTTTAAGAGGGAGTTTTTGGTTTAGGACACATTTTCTCACTGGAAAGACAGAGAGACAGAAAGCTAGAAATCACTCCCTGGGAGCAAGGCTACACCACAATCTCTTCTCTTCCAGTCCCCTCTAGGAATTTTGGGCACATATGCACACACGCCCAGCGTAAGTCCTAAGCCACCAGGTCTGGGAGTCGAACCATGGTCAACTATGTGGGAGTCCAGCAACGTAACCATTTGCTGGTCCTGGGGCAGGTTCTTCATTTAATATATTCATGAGAAAAGATGGGTGAAAAGGATTACATATTTTCTTTACTCACCTCTATGAGAAGCATGGCACCTCCTCGTTTCATACAATGGAAGCAGTGTCCTCCAGTGCCGTCAGGGTGTCCATGACTCCTGGCACTGTCAGGGCGTCTGTGACCCCCGGTGCCGCTGTGGTGCCTATGGCCGAGGGAAATCGGAGGTGGCGTGCTGCCCGTTGCGGTTGCTGAGGGTGGAGCTGGCGCAGCCTTCCTGTTTAGCACTCCACCTTGCAGTGGGGCAGGCACGCTTTCTGCTGGAGGGCATCACGTGGGCTGCAATTAGACCAATAGATGCCAGTTTAGATGCCCCAGGGCCAGGACAGTGTGAGCAGGGTTCAGGCTGCTCTCGGGAGTTAGAATTCAGATATTCAGCCTGTGTGGACCAAGCAAGGCCCACAGACAGTAACTGGCGACATGGGTTTGCTGAACAAACCCTGCCTCCGAAGACTCCCAGCCTTTGCTGGTCTTTAAGTAGGTGAAGTACCTGAGGCCCTGTTGGGTTCCTGGACCAAGGACACCAGGACGGTGTACACAGTGACCGAGGACAAGGCAGCTCCTCAGTAAACTCAATTCTCCAGCTTCTGTTGTGAGGTGAGCTGAGTGGGTGAGGGACAGGCAGTGTCTGTGAGACCCCCGAGTCTGCTGAGCTTCCTGCTCTGTGTGTGTGAGTGTGTGTGTGCGCACGTGTGTGTGCTCCTACAGACTACAAGAGGGTCGCCCACACCTGGGTGTGGAGACTGGGCTAGAGTTCTAGACCTGCCAATCCACCAAGTGATTACAACGACCTTAGTCTCCTTGCCTGTGGGACGGAGGAAGTCAGCATCCTGGCACACCATCCATCAGCTCCAGAGAAGGCAGGGCTCCAGAGGCTTTCTTTCTGCACGTCCCATGAGAGAAGACATCCAAGCCACTGCTACTTCGCTTTTTAGGAAGATGTAACTGAATTCAACCCTTTTAAAAAGTTTATTGATTTATTGGGACCAGCAGTTGGTGTGATGACCACATCGCTGGACTCCCACATAGTTGAATGCAGTTCAAGTTCTGGACCCGGGTGCATGTGCATGCACACCCAAAGTTCCCAAGAGGAAAATGGAGGAGAAGGGACTGTGGTGTGGTCACCCCATGGGAAGTGATTTTTGGGTTTCTGTCTCTCCATCTTTCCGGTTATTGCACATGCCTTATAGTAAAAATTTCTCTAACAAACAAACAAACAAACAAACAAACAAAAACAGTATACTTATTTTTTGAGAGAGACCCAGACCAGACATCACTATGCAGCTGTCTTCCAGGTGTGCCTGCTCCTGCCAGGTCTTTGTTTTAGGTTTTTCTGGAGGGTATGTGCACTCACCAGAGAGAGAGACAGAGAGAGGGAAAGTGAGAAATCATCCTCCAGAGGGGATGGCCACACTGCAACATTTCCCCTCCATTCTCCTCTCAGGATTGTGGGCACACACGCATATTCGCCCAGTGTGATTTCCAAGCCACCTGACCCAGGACTAGAACCGACTGAACGTGTGAGAGTCCTGTTCCTTAGCCCTACACTGCCTGCTACCCTCTGAAGAGTCTATTCGTTTTGTGGACAGAAGTCTGACTACTTTTCCTATTTTTCCAAAATCTTTTCAAAAGGAGACTGGGGAAGTCATGCCACAAACATTAACAGACCATTTATTTTCTATTAACAGGATTCTTCCTACCTCCTGTCCCTGGCATGGTATCTTTGAGATGTATATTTCAACCCATTACAGTGTATTCTTGTGCTTATCCCTTCCCAAGACACAGAACTTCCCTTTCCTTGAGATGTAGAGTAAGCCTTTCTTTAATCTCTTCCCAAGACACAGATCTTCCCTTCCAATCACCAACTTAGGCATTGAGGAACCCACCTATAACCTACAAGCACCCCCCCACATGTCCCACCTTTTTGGGCCAGACCAATGGGAAATCTCTTCACTAAATGCTGTCTATCTCAAAAGCAAATAAAAGGAACCCCTTGTACATGATCACCCTGAGAAAAGGCATGTATGCCTCTTCTCTGGGCCTAGGTCATTCACAGTTGGCTTGGAAATAAACCGCATTAATTATTAATTATCAATTTTACAGTTGGTTATTTTTTTCTGTCGACAGTTTTAATTTTTTTGAGAGCTTTTTGCTTTAGGACATGTGTATTTGCCAGAGAGAGACAGAGAGACAGAAAGAGAGAAATCACTCCCCGGGGGGTGGGGGGAGTGGTGGCCACATTGCAATCCCTTCTCCTCCATTCTCCACTCAGGATTTTGGGTATACACGCATATGCTCTCAGCCTGAGTTTCAAGCTGCCAAGTGAAGAACTCGAACCGCGGTTAGCTATGTAGGAGTCCAGTGACATAATCACTATGCCATCTGCTGATCCCTAAAGCTTCTATTCTTAAAAAGTTCTTCTAAGAAGAAAAAAAGGGAGCCAGTGACAAGCAGGGGGGTCTTTGCACCAAGCAAGCCACTCCTTGAAGCACCAGCACCAGGGCCCAAAGTCTCTGCTGCAGCTTGGTGGGGTGTGAAAGGAGCAGGTGTCTTGTTTCTGTGCCCAGAGGCGCAGGTGTGTCCAGTCACAACCCACTCCCTTGGCCGGCCAGCACCTCTGTAGCCAGAATCAGTCAAGGGACCCAAATCAGAGCAGCCTTCACTCAACGCCCACTCAGTTGTCGTGGGGACAGTTAATGTGTGACTGCTGTGAACAAAGCGCTGGGTGCTGAGGGCACACAGAGGCACCTCCGTGCCTGCCTGCCTGTGAGCTGGACCGACTGCTGGTTCACCTGAGAGCTCACCGCATCTTTATGGGGAGGGGCTACGTCGTCGCTCTTCTCCTGGTATGAGGCCATGGCTGTTTTTCTGCATCTCTGCATCTGGCCTGTCTTTCCTGGTGGGTTCTGGACTGTGGCTTGCTCTGCCTACTCCTAAGTGTGTGGGACTGCAATTCTCAGATCACTACGGTTCTCCTTCCTGGGCCAGGGTAGGAGTTCATGGGAGGTGTCAGTGTTTCATTCTCGAAGAGAAAACTGTCTGCTCTAGATAGGGTTTTCTTTTTCTTCAAAGTTTGTTTCACTCGCTTTATTTACAGCAGAGCAGGAGTCACATTGACAGCAGCACTCGCGCTGGGCCTGCCCTGCCAGGGTCCCTTCTCCCCACCCTGCAGCTGGCCGGCCTCTCGGCATGTCAGGCCTGCCTGGGGACCTGAACCACTCAACGTGTGGTTTCCAGCACAGCTGGCTAAATTTGACACCAAATTGCCACCAGACTCGGCCTCTAGGAAGGGTTTTCTTTGGACAACTACCTCATATGTGCCAGCTCTTATTGGGACAGTTTCTTATAGACAAAAAAAATCCAGCTTTTCCTGAAATAGCATGTTTTAGGATTTGGGCTATAAGGCTTAGGTAGTCCACAGGAACTTGGAATCTGCTTGTTCTTAGAAAACAGCTTAAGGTCTGAGACTGAAAGTCCCACAGCAGAGCGCAGTGAGACCAAAGGCCCAGCTACTCAGACTCGTGGCAAAAGCATGAGCTGAGCCCCGCAGGGCGGCTGGTCACACCCTGATGTCCCAGTCGTGGGTTCCCCAGCAGCAACGTGGCACTGGCCTCATCAGCTGTGCACCCGAGCCCACCTCGAGAGCCATCAGAGCCCCCTCTGTGTAAACACACACACTGTGCTTGGACCAGCGGCTGTTGTGGCCAATTCAACTACAGAAATTCAGGAAATCGGCGGCCTAAGAAATCCACGTGGGCCCCTCCAGCTGCCAGAGTAGTTCCCAGGTGTCCATCTGCACCTTCTCTGTCTATCCTTCAAGTTTTGGCTCCTGCCAACGTTCTACCCTCAGCTGTGGCTGGAAGGGTGGGATGAGGGGAGGGTCAGCCCCTCTGGGGCCTCTGAAGACATCAGGCCAGTTTAAGGAAACAGGATTAGAGGCTGAGGGCAAAGGACCTGTGAAAAAAGGACCCTCTGGGATGTAAATTCCACAAACACCTTCCTAATGTAGGAAGAAGCATCCCCTTTTATCTCCTTACCCCCTGGTGGTGGCCACCAGAGGACCCTTTTGAAAGTTCAAACTTACCCCTTTGCAGGTGAAGCCCCAGCCACCACAGCCCCTGTGGGGGTGGGGGCAACCCCTGAAGCCCCCACCCCCAAGCAGGTGTGAATTCCTGTCTTCTAGAGGAGGTGGTGGAGGGAGGTGGCAGAGGAGGGCAGGGCTGGCTCTTTGATCTCTGACTCTTCAGGCCATTTGGAGAGGCCCATTTCTCACCAAGTGTTGATGGCTGGTATCTTCTAACCCCAAGCCCACGAAGGGGCCCCTGATGGCTCTTTGGGAGCCCCCTCACCTCACCCAGTGCAGCCTGACTCTCAGGAGGGCTGAGGACTAGGCAGGGCCATTGGGACTCAGAATGAGAAAGCCAGGGCTCCTGCTGGACGCTCACACCACTTGCACTTCGCCTGTTTCCACATGGGAACCACTTTCTCCCGTAGCTTTGTCTTTCGGCCACAGCACGAATGGGCATACTGGGGCTGGGGAGGGAGAGACCCTCTACAGCTGGGCAGGACCCCACTTTGGAGGCTGAGACCCCCAGCCCCGTTCTGATCCTACATGACTAGCCTTCCTTGTGAGACGCCTTGCCTGGCAGGATCTGGGGCTCCCTCTACCCACAGGCCTGAGCTCCCCACTCCGGCCCACCCTCTGCTGCCTCTGTCCTGTGTGCTGGGTCCCAGCTCTGGCACGATTCCACGCAGCCAGGGGAGCCCGCTACAGCAGCGGGTCGGGAGAGAAGGCTCTGTGGTCAAGGCGCCACCCCCAGAGCGGGCTGCCGCCTTGCAGCCTCTTTGAAGACCCCGTGTCTGTGCCCAGTCCAGCCTGCACTGCACAGCAGAGGACCTGCTTGTGCTGGTGGAGCCTGCTGGCATCTCTGTGGCCCGCATTTCCTAGGGAGAGTGGGTCTCAAGAGCAAGCTCAAGTACGTCTGGCACACCATGCCACAGCCAGCTGGGAGGACGGACGGAGGCTCGGGGCTGGCTCTAGGAGCTGTGGCCGGATCCGTACAGCCTCAGCTCTGTCTACTGTGCCCCGTGACCTTGCTTCTGCCTCCTCTGCTCTCAGCGCTGGCAGCCGACCTGGTGGATCAGAGTCCAATCTCATCAGTGGGAGGGCACAAGTGCACGTGCACGTGTGTGCGAGAACATGCATGGGTATTCCGTGTGCGCCTGTGAATGCATGTGCTATGTGTGTGAGAACACGCATGGGTGTTCCGTGTGTACCTGTGAGTGTGCGTGCTGTGTGCGTGTCTATGAGCAGTGTGTGGTCATGAGTGCGTGAACATGCATCCGTGCACACACATCAGTGACTGTGCGTGCATGAGCATCTCACGCCACAACTGAGCTTGCTTCCTCAGAGCCTCAGACACCACTCTCACATACCCTGTACGTTTTAGGCCTGTGTCTGTACTTTCTAACCACGCACTTGCTAGTAACACACAGTGCTAGAGTTTCATCATGTGTCTGTGTGTGTTAGGGCTGATCTTACTATTTTCTCTCTTAGGTTCAAAAGTCTATGCTTATTTCTTTGCACAAATCTAGATTTAGCCTGTCTGGTTAAAATAAGTTAATGTTTTTATCGAGCTGTGCCTCTGAATGCTTTGTGGAAATCGGGGTCTTTTTTTTTTTTTTTTTTGGAGAGGTTTTCGCTATAGGGCGTGTGAGCTCACCAAAGGCACAGAGAAAGAAAGTGAGAGATCATCCTTTGGGGGGATGGCCATGCTACGCTCCCTACTCCTCCATTCTCCTCCCAGGATTTTGGGCATGCACACACACAAGCTGCCGGGTTCAGGACTAGAACCGCAGTCAGCCATGTGGGAGTCCAGCACAGCAACCACTCTGCCACCTGATTTCCCCAATAGGAACATATTTTAAAACAAAGACTGGTCGGCAAGGTGGTTAAGGCAACTGTAACCTACATGGCCAACTGTATGGTTCAAGTCCTGGGCCTGGCAGCTTGGAAAACCAGTCACGTGCGTGCATGCCTGAAATCTCAAGAGGAGGATGGAGGGGAGCGGAGTGAGACATGGCTGTTTCCCCTGGGAGCAGGGATGATTCCTTTTACTCTATTGCGTGCTGAGTTATGTTAACAGATCTCGTAGTAAGACATGAATGCTTCACTGAGCAAAGGAACAGAGCAGCGGGGCGCTCCCCACGAGCCCCTGGGCCCTGTTACTAACGTTTCATTCGATCTCACAATGCAGTTGGTCGGAAGACGGCCTTCTCTTCACTTCTTTGTGGTGGCTCTGCAGCTTCATGAAGTCTCTGAGGCTGGGTCAGCAGGTGGCATGGCAGTTAAAAGTGCTGAACTGCCACATGGCTGACTGTGGTTGGAGTGTAGACTCGGTGGCCTAAAACTCACGCAAGGCACGTGTGCATGCATACCCCAAATCCCGAGAGCAAAGTGAAGACGATGGGATTGTGTTGTGACCACCTCTCCAGGGGGGTGGTATCGCTTTCCCTCTGTCTCTCTCCAGCAGGTGCACATGCCCTGCAGCAAAAACCTAAAAGCAAAAAACAAAACAACAAACTCGAGTTTCCTCCTGCCTCTGAGTTTGGGACAGGGAGGCGGCGCAGCTGGAGGTCCTGCCCCTGCTCTTTATTCGAGAAGCCCGAAGGTGGGGCTAACACGCACCACGTGACACGGACATCCCACTTGTGACTCTGTTTAAATAATATCAAACTCCTACCTGACTCACTGTTGCACCGTTGGTGCAGGACATGCGTCTGCATGTATTTGGACACTGAGGCTGGATTTTAATTTATGTAGGTGGCACCATTGCTTGGAGGCGGCATGGTGAGGCACACCAGAGCCCAGTCCATGGGGCAGCCGAATTCGGTTCTAAGGCGCTTATGCCATACAGGGAGGAGCTGGAAGAAGTCACCAGCGACGACCGGGGTGGCTGGGCCCAGGACCCAGGTGGGGCACTCAGCGGGGTGAGGGTGGCTCTGCTGACCTCGGGGAGGCTGGGCTGACAGAATAGCTGGAGGGACCCAGACCTGGACAGGCGGGTCACATTCTGATGCCATGAAGAACTCCAAAAGCAGATTCCATTAAACTCTGGGGCCACAAACCTCTGTGAGCAGAGACAGGGAGTGACAGTGCCCTGGCCTGGGCCTCCTTCAGGGAGGGCGTTTCTGGAAGGGCTCTGGCAGGTGTGGTGAGCTTTGTCCTGCTGGCTGTGCCATACCAAGGGGCAGCTCCAAGTCTCCATGGAGCTGTAGGGACATGGGCTCCTGTGGCCTGGTGCACAGGTATGGACCCTGCACTCCACGCTCTGGGCCTTTCTTCCTAGGAGTGGGAGCTGATGTATGTTGCCCCTTGACACAGAGCTGTCCCTTGGAAAGAGTCCCCTGGCCCACGCCAACTCTAAGCTGCTCGGCCTGAAGGCCAGCCTGGAGCAGAGCTGCAACGCTAACCGTGGTCAGGCGCTGGCAGAGGGAGGGTCCCACAGCCTGGCCTGTGTGATGCACTTGGCCACAGGGAGGCAGTTTGCTCTCCTGCGGACCATGAGGAGCTGCCTGCACCCACTCACAGAGGGACCCGCAGGGCTCGCCCACAACAGCAAAGGGAGCGAGGGGCCTGCAGGAGCCCGAGTGGCGTTGCCAGGGCAGTCCCTGGCACAGCCCTGATGACAGCTGTCCTCAGCGCACTAGCTCCCCAGGCAGCACCGGGGGGACAGATGTTCCACGGCCGGGGATGGCGCATGGGCATCCGGCACCCTGTCCTGTGACTTTGAAAAGGTCCGCTCTGGAGTAAACACCCACCGCTGTTCTGCCCCGTACCTGCCCACTAGGGGAGAAGGCCGGCCTGAGTGGGGAGTGATGTGGAAAGAGGGTAGGCAGGGGGGAGGAGGGGGAGTGGGCGGGAAGCCCCGCCTCCGCCCCATTCCAGAGCACAGATAAAAGGAAACCTGAGCAGCCAATGTTTGCAGTGCCGCCAATCAAGGGCTCGTCGCCATGGCAACAGGGACACTCCATCAGCTTGAGAACAGATGGTGAGTGAGCAACAGGCAGCATCTGCCCCACGCGCAGAGGGAGGGTGGCAGGGGGTGGCTCGGAGTGCAGCACTTCCTTCTCTCCCCTCTTCTGCTGCATTGCGGAGCACAGATGAACAGGCCTGAATGGCTGGGGTCCCTCCCCATTACTCACACCCCAGCGCCCCAGAGTCACGGAGCAGGGCACCCAGGCCAGCACCTCCTCACAACCCACCCCTTTCCGCCCCCTCGGCCTCCAGCTCTGGGCGGGAGAGGTCAAAGGTCCCCCTGGGAATTGTGGGGGTCATGGGCGGCTGAAGCCATTTCTGGGGTGGAGGTGGCCAAGGCGGGGTCATGGGCCGGGACTGGTAGGGAGGCTCACGCTGCCGCTGCCGCAGTCAGTCCCTGCTCCACGTCCTCCTGGCCTCAGCATTTTGTCTGACCCTTCAAGGTCAGGGTTCAAGGGTCTCTCCCCACTGTCGACAACACGAGAATGGGGAAAGGCCCTTGGGGACGACATGGACGACTGGCCATGTGACCACAGCAGCTGCCTTTGCTGAGCGGCACCAGCCTGGGCTCAGCACACTCCTGGACCCACTTCTGTGGCTGCGGAGGAGAGCAGATGCTCACGTCTCCAGGTTCCAGGCTGTCACTGCTCCAGGAAGCCCAGGCCTCCAGGTCACTGGGCATGGTGGGACTGTCCGGCCAGGTGGGGTGGGGTTCTGCCTGGGGACAGGCTGGCAGGCGAGGCCGGCGTGCTCTCCTCGAGCAAGGCCCTGGCTCCTGTCCGCGGCATCTGCCTGACCCTGGAGCAGTTGGCTGCAAGTGTCTCTCCTGGGAACATCTCTCCTGGGAGAGTCTCTCCCAGGAACAGCTCTCTGGGCCCACGGTGTCCATGGTCTCCGTCCTCAGGCCCTAGCCCAGAGCCTGCCCCAAGGTCTCCTTGCCCATCCCAGCATGGATCTGACTGTCCTGGGGTCCCAGGACAGCCCTCACTGGGCCTGAACCACCCAGCGCATGTGTGGGGCCATCCTGCTCGGGCTCACACTCAAGCCCTGTGCACCGGCTTCAAGGTCGCACCTCAGGCCCGTATAGCGCAAACCTCTCTGTGAGCTCTGGTGTGCAGAGGCCCGCGGCAGACGGGTGGCCCTCCGTCCCACAACGACCAGTACATTCTGCAGAGGGTCATGAGTGACAGGGCAGACTGGATCTGGTGTGAGGACATGCTGCCCGGGGCAAACGGCCGAGGGCCCAGGCAGGGACGGCCTTGCCCAGCAACCGCGCCAGTTCTGCTGGGGCCAGCAGGTGACCAATGGCTGCCAGGGATGGGATGCGAGGGGCTCCTCGTCCCGGCCTCCTGCTTTTCCCGGCTTGCTACATGGGCAGCGAGGCGAGGCACCAGAACCTCACCTCCCGCTGTCGCCCTGGAAACTGGACCCCGAAGGCTCCCTGCAGTGACACACAGGGAAGTCTTTGGGGAACAGGTCTCACAGCTTAGGACTTGCGATAATTCACCAAGCTCACCGCTATCGGGTTCAACATGTGGAAAAGCACGGCTGTCTAGCGGGAACCTGTGCGAGAAGAAAAGCTGCGGACCAAGGACCTGAGTTCACTTTACAGAGTTAGAAAAAAAAGAGTGCAGCTAACACAAACTAAGCACGAAAAGACAGCCCAGCTGCTGCATCAGCAAGGCAGGGGCCACACAGGAGATCAGGGCTCAGTCCCCGGGGGATGCACCACCAGGTCCGAGTGTGCATGCCTGGTCCTGGCTGGGTAGGAGGGGCACCTTGGAGTGAGACCCTATCGAGGACATGCTTCCTCTCCCTCTCAAGAAATAAATACGCTTAACAGTAAGTCCAAAGAGAAGCAAGGAGTGGGGCCGGAAGGTAGCACGGTGGTTAAGGTGCTGGACTCCCACATGGCTGACCACAATTCAAGTCTTGGGCCTGGCAGCTTGCTTTTTCTCTTTCTGGGCAAGTTGAATACTACTAATAATAAATTAAAATTCAGTAAATAAATGTTAAAAAAAAGAGTAAAAAGGAGTAGAAATCAAGGGAACAAAGAACAGACAACAGAATTGGGTAAACTCAAAGTTGGTTCTTTGAAAACGTTGACAAAATTGATAAAGCTCAACCTAGCAAATAAAGAAAGAGACCTCCCATTCCCAATGCTGGGGATGAGGCTGCCCTGGCGGGCCTGGGGGCATCAACTCCAATGGGCAGGTTGGCCATCTGGGGTGGTGCAGAGGGACTCACTGGGCCACACGTCCAGTGTCCAGTGCGGTGGTTACGTGAGCATTCACTTGACTGGAATGATGCCATCATACTGGGCATGGTGTATACATCAACACTTTTATTTGAATAATAAAAACTGGTTTTCCTGTCTTCTTAAACCAAGACAGTTTCCTGTGCTCTGTGAGGACATGCACTGCACGCCCAGCACAGCGGAGGCCATGGGGCGTGTCGCCTCCCGCCCCGTCAGCACCTGTAGTGGGCTGTGCCTGGCTGCTGCCCAGCCTCCCTGTAGCTAGGGCAGACACCTGAGTCTGGTCATCCGCGGACACTCATGGCTAGAGGCCGCGATCAACCGCAGAGCATGCCCCAGCACGGGCTTCCGTGTGTCTTAGTCCCTCTCCTTACGAGCCTCCCGGAGTCGGTGGGGTCCCATCCTGATGACCCGAACTGTAACCACCTCCTGCAGAGGCCCTCTCAGTGGACTAAATCAACACGTGGACTTCAGGTGAGGGCACCCAGACCGTCTCGCCCTTCTCACCAGGCTCCCCACCACCTTCCCCCACAGCTTGCCGTGGGCAGCCAGCTCTAGCTCTCCAAGCCTGGCGTGTGTCCTCCCCGGCCCAGCCTATGGCAGACCAGCATCAGCAGGGCTGGACCCACTGCTGTGGCCTCTGCCCAATGTCAGTCTGTGCCATGGCTGTGAGTCTGCTCCACACCTGGGGTCCTGGGCCACAAGCCCTCTGAGGCCTACGTGGCCAAGCCATGGCCAGGCCAGTGCTGGGGTGGGGCCAATGCCTGGCCTCCCAGATACTGACTGGTCTTCCAGCAGAGGGGCCTATGAGTAGGGTTCTGCCTGCCTAGGTCCTGGGGACTGTGAGGCGGCTCGGAGCCTGACTCCGGGGCGGGAGCCCTTAACTCTGGGAATTCCGGTGGTGACACAGGCCCTGAGAGCTTCAACTGTTGTCTGCCCAAGATGTCTGTGTCTACAGGCCCAGCAGGGCCTGATCCCCTCGCCCGTTCTCACACACACTCCACAGCTGCCCCACTCATCACTGTCTCTAGGACGAGGTTGGGCAGTCCCTGAACGGCCGCAGCACGCCCTGGAACCAGGCCTCCTGGAGCACGGGTCTCTGAAACCTTAGCAGTCAGTGGCACCCAGCTCTGTCCAGGTTCTGGCACGGCGCGAGGCTGTGGCTGGGAGGACAGGCACTACGTCTCAGGCTGCTGGAGTCCTGGGTCCGCAGCACAGACAGCTCGGCCGGGGGTGGGGGTGCTAAAGGCCCAGGTGACAGTGCAACCTGTCGAGGCCCTCAGAGCAAGGCTTGCTTGCTCCCTGCAGCTGCCAAAGCCTGCCAGAGCCTGCTGACTGGACAGCCTCTGCCCCCGCAGCTGTGTTAACAGACGACGACAAACGCGTGGCTCAAAGCAGCCTGCACTTTTGGGACCAGCAGTTAGTGCAATGGCTATGTCGCTGGACTCCCATGTAGTCAACTGTGGTTCGAGTCCTGGATCTGGTGGCTTAAACTCATGTTGGGCGGGTGTGTGTGAGTGCCCAAGATCCCGAGAGGAGAATGGAGGAGAAGGGATTGCGGTCTGGCCATCCCCCCTGGGGTGGGGTGATTTCTTGCTTTCTGTCTCTGTCTGTCTGGCGAGCGCACACGCCCTATAGCAAAAACCTCTCGGAAAAAAAAAAAAAAAAAGCAGCCTACGCTTACTTTACTGTTCTGGAGACTGGGTCCAAGACAGATCTCTCTGGGCTGACCCTTTCTGGGGCTCCTCTGCTCCCAGCACCGAGGCCAGAGGCACTGCGAGCAGGAATTCCCCGGGCAGGTGAGGGAGAAGGGGCAGTCCTGGCCAGCAGATGGCGTGGAGGTTAAGTCACTGAATCCTATATGGCCAAGCACAGTGTGGGTCCTGGACCCAGCAGTGTTAAAATCACACCAAGCGTGTGTGCGTGTGTGCCCAGAGTCCCAAGAGGGGAATGGAGGAGAAGGGATTGATTGCAATGTGGCCATCCCCCCGGGGGTGATTTCTCACTTTCTCTCTCTGCCCCTCTCTGCGAGCACATGCATCCTACAGCAAAGAAAAAGGAAAAAATCAAAAGGAAAAATGAGGAACGAAGGTTCACCGGACCCGCTATTCTGGTGGCTGGAAAAGTGCGCACGTTAGGCCGCGGCACCACGCAGCTGACAGGCACAGAGGGCGCCGCACACAGAGGGCCTGGGCAGCTGTCTCCTCTGCCACAACCCTCCGGCTCTCACCAGGCCAGCACACACGCGGCCTCACGTGCAAGACAGCCCACAAGGCCACTGACTCCCCACCCAAGCAGCACCCACCAGGCCAGCTCTAGGGACCAAGTTCCAACACACGACCCTTTAAGGGACAAGCACGGTGCCTGTGGAACCCATGTCCATCTGCCTCTCCCTCTTGTGAAGACCGCATTTACAGTGGGTCCACCTGGAGGATCCTCCTCTCAAAGTCCCTGAGTTAACTGACCTGCAGGCCCCACAGAGAGTGCTGGGTCAGCGAACCGGGGCCTGGGCTGTGGAGGGGCTGGCCACAGCCTTGTCTTTGCACCCTGGGCCTCACCCCAGCACGGACCCTCTCTGTTGGTCAGTGAGGGAAAAGGAGGAGAAAGGCCTCTGGAGGGGGTGTTCTCTCTCCAAGTGACCACTGTCATTGGGGTGACAGAGCCCCTTCCCCTGGGGCTGGCCTGGCTCCTCAGAAGCTGGCACCCTGAGACCTTTCGGCGAGCCCAGAGTGGTGGGAGCAGGCGCAGGGTCCACGGGCATCGCACAGACGTCTGGTTGGAGCTGGCTGTGCAGGGAGTGGTTGTCTTAAGATCGGACAGGAAGGGCGTGTGCGACCAGTGATTACTGCCCAGTCTCCTGTGAGTCTGCATCTTGCCACCCTACAGTGAAGGGACTGGAAGGTGCCCGCTGCCACCACCTCACGTGGGCTGGGGGAGCGGAGCACCTCGAATGCCCCACCCCACACGGCCGGGGCTGGGACCTGCTCGTCTGGCCCAGAGCCCTCATAGCCATTGAGGCCGCTCTGCACCCTGCAGGCAGGGATGACGCTGCTGGTGCTGTGTGTCACCTCGTTCTGTGAGCCACTGACTCTGCACATCTCGGCTTGGCATGTCCAGGAGGCCTGCGCATCCCCCAGACCCTGCGTCCCCCAGTCCTGGGTGTCCCTGGTCCTGCATGTCCCCCTGTCCTGCATGTCCCCTTGTCCTGCGTGTCCCCCTGTCCTGCGTGTCGCCCGGTGCTGCATGTCCCCTAGTCCTGCGTGTCCCCCGGTGCTGTGTGTCCCCCTGTCCTGCGTGTCCTCAGTCCTGCGTGTCCTCTGGCCCTGCGTGTCCCCCTGTCCTGCGTATCTCCCAGTCCTGTGTGTCCCCTGGTCCTGCGTGTCCCCCTGTCCTGCATGTCCCATGGCCCTGCGTGTCCCCGGTCTTGCATGTCCCCCTGGTCCTGCGTGTCCCCCTGTCCTGCGTGTCCCATGGCCCTGCATGTCCCCCTGTCCTGCGTGTCCCCGGTCCCGCGTGTCCTCCAGTGCCCTGACAGGGCACTGGCTAGGCCGACACTGGTGAGCATGGACTCTGGGCAAGCTCCCGGCCGTCCAGAACGAGCCCCTGGAACTGGAAGCTGGATCTGGAATGTTTTTCTTTAAAACGAAGCTTCTGGCTGAGTTAAAGGCTGAGATTGAACCATGTAGACAACTTAAGGAAGGGTAACCCTAAAGTAAAAGCGGCCATCACCGTGAAGCCCGTGAGTGCTGGTGAGCAGGAAGCAGGCCTAGTGATGGGAGAGGTGGGCCGTGAGGGCCCTCCGCGGCTGGTACACAGCCAGGCGAGATGGCACGTCCATGTTCTTTTCTGTAAAAAGTTCTTTCTTTATATCTTTTGCCGACAGTTTTCACGAAGATATTTTCATGAGGAGTTTAAGGACCAACAAAACGAGAGACTCTCCTCAGAAGCTCATGTCTGTCATGAACGCCTCCCTGACCCTGCCCTTCCCCGTGCCCCTGTTCTCAGGACTGTCAGAGCAGCTGGGAAGGAAGTGCCCCCAGGCCTGAGCCCAGCAGGTTGGTCACACTGCCCCTGGGCTGACCAGGACCCAGGCAACTACGGCTTCAGAAGGGCCACCCCAGAGGCCTGTGGCTCTGCTCCTTCCAAAGTCAAGACACCATCACATGCTCGTTCAGTCAGTAGCTCTTTCCACATGGCCAGGAGGGAGCCAGAAGCTGCACAAGGCAGTGGACATCTAGACACTCGTGGGCAGGACTCTGCGGACAGGAGGGGCAAGCTGTCGGGCCAAGTCTCAGCTCCAGGCACGGCCGTGCACACCGGAGCTGGACACCGGCAGTCAGGCGCGGCCGTGCCGGGCAGTGCGGCACTGACCTTCATCTGTAGAGCCCATAGCGTGGCTCAGCCATGCCGAGGGCACAGCTCCTCCTGCCCTGCTGGCTTTGGGATGACGGCTGGCCATGTCAGAGGACCAAGCTCTCAAGCGTGGTCTTCTCTAGGCTGACCTGAAAATCTGCCCACTCTTCCTGAGCTGGTGCCTTCTGGGACAGAGGGGGCTGACCATGAGTAAGTGGGCAGCCTGCAGACATGTGTGGCAAACCCCAGGGACACGTGGGCAGCTGGGTCACCCCTTGGGCTTTCCCTCACAGGTGACCTCTCTCAGGGGTGGACCCGTCTTGGCAGGCCCCCAAGTGCCGGAGCAGACACAGTAAAGGCCGGGCCTTAGGCCTGAGTCCAAGGCTGCGTCCTAGGCTCTCAGGGCGTCACGGTGGTCACTGTCACTGTGGTAAATTGCTGTGTACCTGCAGGCCGGCTGTTCAGACAGAGGCCTCCAGGAAGCAACGGCTGCAGGAAGCCTGCTCAGGATACAGGCCTTCCTCACATGCATGGGTGATGGCCAGAAGACGGCCTCCACCGCCCCTCACCCCTGCCCTTTCCTCATGCCTGCCCT
>NW_006159601.1:1827520-1828217 GCF_000334495.1 Tupaia belangeri chinensis | reverse complement strand
CCCCACCCCTCACCCCTCGTCCCCCTACCACCTGCCCCCATCCCTAACTCCCTGTCCCGACTCCTCACCCCCTGCCCCCACACAGCCCTGCCACTTATCAGGATAGTCTGGCCACCCTCCCAGGCATCCGGACCTGCTGACGGGTGGCACAGCTCCCTGGCCAGGGCCTACTATGGTCGGGGCATGGATAGAGGGAATAGGGCCAGGGACTGGCATTAGATAGAGCAGACGTCAAGGTCACAGCTAGACCCCATCAGCCTTTGAGGCCGAGGTGGCAGCTGACCTGGCCCGGTTGGGCCCCCGCATGGCTCTCTGGCCACCTTTGTGTGTCCACTTGGTCCATTTAAATCCCTGCTTAGGTCTGCTGGCCACGGAGAGCCGTCGGGGCCTGAGCGCAGCTGCCGGGGCAGCCAATGGAGAGGTGCAAGAGAGGGAGGTGGTGCTTGGTCCAGGACCCTGTGGGTGGACAGAGCGGACACAGACAGACGGCCCATGCTGGGAGCCGGCCGTCCCTAGATCCATCCTCGCCAGGCCTCATGGTGACAGTGGGATGGCAGAGCAGCACTTTTAGTGAAGTCTCAATTTTAAAACATGCTCTTTTTCACCAGTTTGTTCGAAAAGAACTGTCAGACCGCCAGCCCACGAGTCCCTGCTGCCCCTTCCACCTCTGTGGGTGGCCCCTCTGCAGAGGGGAGCA
>NW_006159601.1:1795514-1827503 GCF_000334495.1 Tupaia belangeri chinensis | reverse complement strand
GAGTGAGTGGGCACAGGCTCCAGGCTCCACTGCAGTGCACCCTGCTGTACCTGCTATAGATTCTGACAGTGCGGGGCATGGGTGGTGGCTCTGAGGTGGCCCCCGGGAGAGACAGGTCAGTGAGGGAGGGGTGTGGCCGCCACTGCAGGCTGGTGGGCCGCTCTCCCTGCCCTTCCATACACACCAGTGCAATCTTGTGAAAGCGGGGTCCAGCTCGTGTCCCTTTGCGTGTCCTTCCGGGCGGTGTCCAGTCAGGCTCATGTCGGTTGCCTGTGCCGAGGCAGACCCCCAGTGACACCCACTCTGACCGGCCCACCCTTCAGCGCTGTCACCTGCGGAACTTCAGCTTCTCAAGGTGGCAGCGCCATGCAGGTCCGGGCCCTGGCGGGGCGCACATGGCACTGGCAGCCAGGTAAGGACCTTCAGGGACAACTGGGGACAAAAGCACGCCTGGCGGGGCGGCCTCACAGTTGGGGATGATTCCTCAGCGGCTCGGCTGCTGTATCAACTCCACCCAGGGCGAGTTCCCCAGAGGAAGAGGAAAGACCAACTATGCCGGCCCTGCCTGGGCACAGGTCAGTCTCCTGGCCCCTCTGCTGTGAGTGACCCGGCTGGCTGCTGACATGCTGCGAATGTCACCTCTGAGCCCTCGTGCCCGGCTTCTTCGTCCGCCATGTTTTACGGAAGGTGAGGTTTGGGGCTGTGGCATCTTCCCACCCAGCATAGCCACGGAGGAAGAAGACGAGGACAGAAAGGAAGCCACGCAATGGCCCTCAGGGAAAGGTGTCAAGCTTGCTTCTATGAGGTGAGGTGGGCAGCGCCGCGCCACCCCTCGCATCTTCCCTGGCCTCAGCTGCCTGCTGGGCAGCCCTGGCCTCCCCGATGGTCTTCCTCTCTCCTCCCTCTACCCCACGCAGCCTGTGGCCAGTCTGCCCTAAGCCCACCGAACTGAGGTGAAAAGGGACTCCCGGGACCCAGTGGGCAGGTCCCCTCAGCTGGGCGTCACGTCCCGGCGGCGGTGGGCGCCCTCCCTGCCGTCCCGCTGCCGGGCTTCTGACCTTGTGCTGAGCTGCCCCACTGGCCCAGCTCAAGCTGTGGTCTTGGACAGAGCCACGCCACAGGCCTCGAGGGCTTCCAGCTGGTGGACGCCTGCTGTGGGCTTCTCTGTGCCGCGACTGCCCAGCTGGTCCCAAGCTGATCGAGCCCGGGGGCCTGCAGTAAACCTGCAGAGCCTTCCCTCTGAGAGCCCTTCTGGTCACTGCGGTGCCACTGTGTGTGTGGCCAGCTCGATGGCCCTGTCTGCTGTGGCTCGCCCACATAGACTAAAGTGGTTTTCCCGCCCGGCCCAGCTGCTTCAGACAGGCCAATTCCGGAAGTCGGGGCAAATGCGCTCCAGCCCAGGCGAATCCGTCCCTGGGACACAGCACATTGGAAACGCACGCCTGCCCCCCGCCCCCGCCCCTCCGTTCTTGCCTAAGCAATACCTGAAGGCATCTTGTTGCAGACGTTCAAGCCACAGCTGAGTCCCTCCTGCTACCAGTCAGTCCCCAAAGTCACCCTCACAGGTCACAGACCCTGACAAAGCTGGGGTCACAGGTCCTGGAGGAGGAAGGGGCAGGAAGGACCAGGGCGTGGAGAGCGCCCTGACAGCTGGTCCTTCACGGCCTGGGCCTCTGCTGCCCTCCTCCAGGGTTCGTCCTGTCCAAGCTGGCTCTGCAACCTGAGAGGCCGGCCTGGCCACCGTCTGGGCTAACACTCTCCCCTGGGCAAGTCCACAGGTCGGCCTCAGGCTGCCAACCAGCCAGAGCTCTGGGTGGGACAGCCAGGTTTTGTCGGATCGTGTTGTTGTTGTCGTCCGTAGGACAGCTTGAAGTGAACGTGGCACTGAGGGAGCACTAGGTCCGTGCACGTTTAAACAGCGTGGGGACAGCGATGGGACAAGGGCTCACGTTCTTCTCCCTGCCAAGGGCGTGCATGGAACTTCCAGCTGAGAAACCCTGACCTGCAGTGACCTGCCCCGAGGAGGCGCTGGACCACCACGGACCCCACACTCACATCCCTGATCTTGTTCGCCGAGAGGGCGGGCTCGGATCCCCAGGCTCCCATCGTTGCGGGAGTGTTAGCGACAGTCCTAACAGAGTGAGAGGGAAAAGAGCCGATTCTCATAGCTATGGGACTGAAAGTCTGCTTGGCGATAGGGCACGCAGGCTTACAGGTGGCCGACACGGGTGGGAGCTGGCACATGGACGGGGTGGGCCGAGGGAAGGGCACACACCTGGCCTCTGGCCTCTGTACCCAGGCCCTTTCCCGTGAGCTGTGCCCCACTCGCTGCTCTTAGAAGAGGAGATCTGGCAAAGGGCAACCCCAACCACGCACACCCGCCAACAGGTGAGTCGGGAACACAGACTTCTGACAAGCAAGGCAGACAGAACCGAGACGGGACACACGCATCCCTGCGCCAGGACGCATTTATGACACCTGCAGGGCCGTGGCGGTGGGACACGGCATGCTGCGTGGCCAAGCTCTAACCAGGCCTGCAGATGGCGGCACTGTCAGAGCCCACAGCAGGGCTGGGGCCGTGTGTGCCCGACGGTGCTGCAGCCCTGCCCTGGGAGCCACAGAGGAGCCCAAAGAGAGCGAGAGCCCGGCGCAGAGCTGAACCTGCCGTCTTCACACTTGCCTGAGAACACGCGTGCCACAGGTGTCCACAGATGTACTGACATTCAGATTCAACACAGCCCTCGAGTTGGAGGGTAACACTTGGGGACTAGCAGGCTATTTCCGGTAGGTTCTGCCGGGAGGTCCTGACCCAGGGCCGAGTCCTTGGTTCTGTACTGTCTCCACACTTCCAGCTGCCACGTGTAGGATGCACACGGGACGATGTCTAAACTGCACACACCTAGGTCCCGTGGCGCAGCACTCCTGCGCTGTTGGAAGGCGTAGAACGCGCATGTTTTTCTGTGTCTCCCAGTTGCAGACGAGCAGGGCGTACCGACTGACCGCATGCTTTCTTCAGCTGTGAAGGTGTTGGCATGCCGGTTCACCAGGCCAGCAGGATGCCCTGGGCACGGCAGTAGTGTAAGTCCCTGCCGGCTTGCGGGGCACCAACGTGGTCTCCTGTGAGCTGCTCAAGGGGCGTCTGCAGTGCCTGTGGAGTAAGCGGTCAGACCCCAGGTGAACACTCGGGGAAGAGCCCTTGGAACTGCCGGGGCCGCTCTGCCCTACCCACACATGGGCCAGGGCTGCCCTGCCTGCCCGGCCTTCCTCGGAGCACTGCAGCCCTCCCTGTGGGTCTCCTACCTGCTGAGGGCAAAGGTCACGTGTGTAGCTGTGAGCGGGACCCAAGTGCACTGGCTGACGCCTCACTCCCTTTGCGGGCCTCGTGAAGCAGCTCCTTTCCTGTGGGAGCTGTCCCCACGCCCCCTGTTGCAGCATTCTCTTTTCCTCCCACCTAGACGAGTCTCTGGACACTCCCTTTCAGGACCATGCGTGCCAGTGCACCGGCACTAGCCAGGTCTCCACGTGCTCCTGGGTGACGTGGTCCTGCAGGAGGACTGTGTTCATCCGAAGCTCCTGGTCGCCTGCGGCTGCGGGCTGTGGTGCCAGTGAGGTGCTGAGCGCTCCCTGCACTCCTCCGGGCCTTGCAGGAGGCAGAGACCCGTCTTCCTCACAGAGGGTGCGGAAGCAGGTGCAGGAGGCAGAGACCCGTCTCCCTCACAGAGGGTGCGGAAGCAGGTGCGCTTTGTCTTGTCTTCTTGCTTTTAGGTTTTTGCCATAGGGCACACCTACCCACTGGAGAGAGACAGAGGGAAATGAGAAATCACCCCGTGGGATGGTCGTGCTGCACTCTCTTCTCCTCTTGGGATTTTGGGGACACGTGCTGGTGTGATTTTCAAGCCAGGACTTGAACCCGCTTGCCATGTGGCAGCCCAGCACCCTAACCACTATGCCATCTGCTGACAAATGCCCCATTAAAGCAGACAGTGTAGAAACAAAACGACAGAAAAATACGAAAAAGGACACGGAGGCGAAACTCAGAAGTCCCACATCCTGCCAGTGAGTTCCAGGAGACACACACAGAGCCACACAAGGACATCACATGGACCAAGGCCTCCTAGGGACCGAGACAGCACAGCACCAAGCAGACTGAACGCACGCAGAAAACTCGCACAAGCTCAAACACGTCAAAGAAATGACAGAAAACAGCCAAGGCATGTCACTCTCATGACAACCAGCAGCTAACAGAACCCAGAAGGAAATCTCAGCTCCCCATGCGGGCTACAGGAAGTCCAGTGGGCTCCTCTATCAGACCTCGGCCCTCCTGCTCTGTCCTGTGCCTTAGATTCCCACTTTCTGGAATGTTCTTCCATGGTTGGAGTCAGACTGGGATTGAAAGTAAGAGGCAAGATGTTCCCCAGTGACATGACAGGCTTGTGAAACCCTCTCCATGTGCTGTCTTTTGAGGGAAGGGCTGTATCATTCAGGTCTCTTCTAAGGCTAGTGGTCCATTTGGTTATCTCTCTACTTTCCTAGGGACTTACCTCATTCACTCAGCAAACGACTGGGGACTGGCTGTGGGCTGAGCAGGGCGAGCCTCTCCCGCTGACACGCTGGCAGGCGGCCCCGAACTTCACAGGTCCCGCTCATATCTATAAGGAGCTTTTCCCCTCTTGATCAGATGGCTGAAAATTTCTCAGTGTTTCTTAAAACAAGCTGTGTGTGTTTTCTGTTACAGTGATTTGACTGTCTTTATTATTTACCTCTACCGCATGTGTGCTTTGTCCATATTCTAATTTCATCAGATGAATACTTCATTGATACCCTGTGAGTGTAGTCTTTAATAAGCACATTTAACGCTGAGACAATTTCCTCTGAGAGTTGTCCCTGCTACATTCCATGAATTTTCTTCAAGTGTCTTTACCTTGGAATACTGTATTTTACTTTTATATCATTTCACTATGCCAATAGTCTAAATTTTTGGCATTCTTTTACTTGGCAATTAAAGGACTATATTCAATTAAAAATCCGGGGTATGAATATAGAGCTTCATATAATATTTATAGTAACTTTTATAACCCATTTTGAACAGGTTTTCTAAAGACCGTGGTAAAATGTACGCAGCATGTTTGTGAGCACACCCTCTGCAGTAAGTCCCTGTGCACTGTTGGGGATCACTCCGTTGCCTGGGCTGGTCTCCACTCCTTGGTGTGACACTTCCAAGGGCTATCCATGACACTGCATACACTGAGATTTTATTCTTTTTTAAAAAATAATTATTTTATTTATTCATTCATTTCTTCTCATTTGACCACACACACACACACACACACACAGAGAAATAGAAAGAGAGGAAAAGTGAGAAAGCAAGCCCCCAGGTCCAGGACTTGAACCGTGGTCAGCCATGTGGGAGTGTCCAGCACCTTAACCACCATGCCACCTGCTGGTCCCTGAAATTTTATTCCTTTAAAATTTTTTTGTAGGGGCCGGCAAGTGGCATGGTGGTAAAAGGCACTGGACTCCCACATGGCCGACCACAGTTCAAGTCTCGGTCCTGGTGGCTTACTTTCTCACTTCCTCTCTCTCTCTGTGTATCTCTCTGATCAAACTGGAAAATAATAATGATAATAATAATAAATAAAGTTAAATAAAATAATTCTTTAAAAAAAATTTTTTTTGTCTGTTTTTGTTTTTGCCATTAGCCATATATATGCACTTGCCAGAGAAAGAGAGATGGAGAGAGGGGAAGTGAGAAAACTCTCCCTGGGTGGGGTGGTCACGCCACCATCCCTCTCTTCTCTCTGGATTTTGGACGTGCATGCACACACACCTGTAGGGACGTGTTTGGAGAGAGGCCCTGAGGTGTGGGGACAGGCTCTGAGCAAACACCACCTGTTCCTTTGGGCTATGGCAAAACCTTCAACTTGTCTTGCCCTTGACCCTTGTTACAGGCAGAGCAAAGGGTGGAGACTGCCAGGGGTGTTCCAACAGACACATCTAATGGAATTCAAGAAACATCTTGACCCCAATTAGCAAAGTCCAATCCCTACTCTGCATCTAAAAAATTCTTTAGCCTTCTCTGGGTGAGGTAGAGCCTGCCTTATAAAAAAGTTTAGCCTTATGTTTCTTCCCCACACCTATAGCTAGGCTTCTCTCCCTTAAAAAAAAATAATTAAATTTTCTCTTAATAAAATTACCACCAAAAGATACACCTAATCCAGTATATCTAAGCCCTTATAAATCTGTTAACTACTTATTGTCTATAACACATCAACATACCTATAAAATGTCATAAAATATACATATATAGTGTTGTCTTATACTATAAATAAAAATGCTCAATTTATTTAAGCAACTCAAGTTGTGGCACAAGTTGCTTATACTACCTAGGCTCAAAATACCTATATCCACTATTACCCTGTCTCTTTGTCTCATTCTTTCTAATTTTCTAGTTCTCTCAAAATAAAAAAAATTTCCTTTTTCTCTTAATCTTTCCCTTCCTCATCATCAGCCCCCTAATCATAATTCAAGCCCCCAAACAAACACTGACACACACCCAGGGTGATTTTCACATTGCCGGGTCTGGGAATTGAACCAGGGCTGGTCATGCGGGAGTCTAGCACTTTAACCACCATGCTACCTGTTGGCCTTGTAAATTTTAAGTGGAATAATATTCCGTTGTATGAACAGACCACATTCGATTTATCCACTCATCTGTTATGGACACTTGGGTTATCGCTATGCTATAGTACTGTAAATAATGCTGCTACAAACCTCATTATACAAGTATCTGCTCAAATCTCTGCTTTCAGTTCTCTTGGACATATACGTAAATGTGAACTGCTGGATCAAATGGTAGTTTTATGTGTAACCTTTTGAGAAACTGCCAAATTGTTTTCAACAGCAGCTCAATATTTTACTTCCCACTAGCAATGCAAGGGATAGTTTCTCTATATACTTATCAATAATTATTTTTGTCTGTTTTTTTTTTTTTTCCTAAATAGTCATCCTAGTAGGTGTGGGATGGTATCTCCCTGTGGCTTTGGCTTGCATTTCCATGACTAAAGATGAACATCTTTTCATGTGCTTATTGACCATCTGTATATCTTTAGAGAAATTCTATTCAAGTCCTTTGCCTGTTTTTTCTTTTCTAATATTTTTATCTTTTTCTTTCTCTTTCTTTAAATTTGACCAGAGAAGGATAGAGCAAGAGAAATGGAGAGGGAGAAGGAGAGAGAGAGGGAGTGAGAAAGCAAGCTGCCAGATCTGGGACTTGAACTACAGTCGGTCATGTGGTAATCCAGTGCCCTTAACCACCATGCCACCTGCCAAGCCCCGAATTCCTCACATATTGTGGATTTTAATCCCTAACAAGATATGTGATATGTGAATATTTTCTCCCAATTAGTAAGTTGTCTTTTCACTTTTTTGATGACTATATTCAATTAAAAATCCGGGGTATGAATATAGAGCTTCATATAATATTTATAGTAACTTTTATAACCCATTTTGAACAGGTTTTCTAAAGACCGTGGTAAAATGTACGCAGCATGTTTGTGAGCACACCCTCTGCAGTAAGTCCCTGTGCACTGTTGGGGATCACTCCGTTGCCTGGGCTGGTCTCCACTCCTTGGTGTGACACTTCCAAGGGCTATCCATGACACTGCATACACTGAGATTTTATTCTTTTTTAAAAAATAATTATTTTATTTATTCATTCATTTCTTCTCATTTGACCACACACACACACACACACACACAGAGAAATAGAAAGAGAGGAAAAGTGAGAAAGCAAGCCCCCAGGTCCAGGACTTGAACCGTGGTCAGCCATGTGGGAGTGTCCAGCACCTTAACCACCATGCCACCTGCTGGTCCCTGAAATTTTATTCCTTTAAAATTTTTTTGTAGGGGCCGGCAAGTGGCATGGTGGTAAAAGGCACTGGACTCCCACATGGCCGACCACAGTTCAAGTCTCGGTCCTGGTGGCTTACTTTCTCACTTCCTCTCTCTCTCTGTGTATCTCTCTGATCAAACTGGAAAATAATAATGATAATAATAATAAATAAAGTTAAATAAAATAATTCTTTAAAAAAAATTTTTTTTGTCTGTTTTTGTTTTTGCCATTAGCCATATATATGCACTTGCCAGAGAAAGAGAGATGGAGAGAGGGGAAGTGAGAAAACTCTCCCTGGGTGGGGTGGTCACGCCACCATCCCTCTCTTCTCTCTGGATTTTGGACGTGCATGCACACACACCTGTAGGGACGTGTTTGGAGAGAGGCCCTGAGGTGTGGGGACAGGCTCTGAGCAAACACCACCTGTTCCTTTGGGCTATGGCAAAACCTTCAACTTGTCTTGCCCTTGACCCTTGTTACAGGCAGAGCAAAGGGTGGAGACTGCCAGGGGTGTTCCAACAGACACATCTAATGGAATTCAAGAAACATCTTGACCCCAATTAGCAAAGTCCAATCCCTACTCTGCATCTAAAAAATTCTTTAGCCTTCTCTGGGTGAGGTAGAGCCTGCCTTATAAAAAAGTTTAGCCTTATGTTTCTTCCCCACACCTATAGCTAGGCTTCTCTCCCTTAAAAAAAAATAATTAAATTTTCTCTTAATAAAATTACCACCAAAAGATACACCTAATCCAGTATATCTAAGCCCTTATAAATCTGTTAACTACTTATTGTCTATAACACATCAACATACCTATAAAATGTCATAAAATATACATATATAGTGTTGTCTTATACTATAAATAAAAATGCTCAATTTATTTAAGCAACTCAAGTTGTGGCACAAGTTGCTTATACTACCTAGGCTCAAAATACCTATATCCACTATTACCCTGTCTCTTTGTCTCATTCTTTCTAATTTTCTAGTTCTCTCAAAATAAAAAAAATTTCCTTTTTCTCTTAATCTTTCCCTTCCTCATCATCAGCCCCCTAATCATAATTCAAGCCCCCAAACAAACACTGACACACACCCAGGGTGATTTTCACATTGCCGGGTCTGGGAATTGAACCAGGGCTGGTCATGCGGGAGTCTAGCACTTTAACCACCATGCTACCTGTTGGCCTTGTAAATTTTAAGTGGAATAATATTCCGTTGTATGAACAGACCACATTCGATTTATCCACTCATCTGTTATGGACACTTGGGTTATCGCTATGCTATAGTACTGTAAATAATGCTGCTACAAACCTCATTATACAAGTATCTGCTCAAATCTCTGCTTTCAGTTCTCTTGGACATATACGTAAATGTGAACTGCTGGATCAAATGGTAGTTTTATGTGTAACCTTTTGAGAAACTGCCAAATTGTTTTCAACAGCAGCTCAATATTTTACTTCCCACTAGCAATGCAAGGGATAGTTTCTCTATATACTTATCAATAATTATTTTTGTCTGTTTTTTTTTTTTTTCCTAAATAGTCATCCTAGTAGGTGTGGGATGGTATCTCCCTGTGGCTTTGGCTTGCATTTCCATGACTAAAGATGAACATCTTTTCATGTGCTTATTGACCATCTGTATATCTTTAGAGAAATTCTATTCAAGTCCTTTGCCTGTTTTTTCTTTTCTAATATTTTTATCTTTTTCTTTCTCTTTCTTTAAATTTGACCAGAGAAGGATAGAGCAAGAGAAATGGAGAGGGAGAAGGAGAGAGAGAGGGAGTGAGAAAGCAAGCTGCCAGATCTGGGACTTGAACTACAGTCGGTCATGTGGTAATCCAGTGCCCTTAACCACCATGCCACCTGCCAAGCCCCGAATTCCTCACATATTGTGGATTTTAATCCCTAACAAGATATGTGATATGTGAATATTTTCTCCCAATTAGTAAGTTGTCTTTTCACTTTTTTGATAGTGAATTTATAGAAGTTAATTTTAACAAAGTCTAATTAACCTATTTTTTGTTGTTGCTTGTTTTTTTTGTTTCATATACATGAGGTCACTGCCAAATCCAATGCTGCAATGATTTCCCCCAATGTTTTCTTACAGGAATTCTATAGTTCGAGCTCTTGAATACAGGTCTTTGATTCATTCTGAGTTAATTTTGTGCATGGTCTAATTCCATCTTTCTGCACACGGATATCGCATTTTCCTGGCGTCACTGGCTGAAAAGATTGTCATTTTCCCCAAGGAATGGTCTTGGTACCCCTGCTGTAAATTAACTGATTTTTGTGTGAGAGTTTATGTAGGCTTCATCTCTGGGCTGTGTACTGATCTATGCGGCTGTCCTATGCGGACATACCGTTTTAATTACTGTAGCTTTGTAGTAAATTTTGGAGTTGGGAAGTCAAGTTTTCGGATTTTATTCTTCTTTTTAAAGACTGTTTTGGCTATTAAAAGCTGCTGGAGAAACGAGCAGATGACGTAATGGTATGTCACTGAACTCCCATCTGATTGACCACAGTTCAAGTCCCAGACCCAGTGGCTTAAAACTCATGCCGGGCATGTGTGCGCACATGCCCAAAATCCCAAGAGGAGAATGGAGGTAATGAGGGGTAATTTCTCACTTTCTGCCTCTGTTTCTGTCTTTCTCTCCGGTGAATGAACGTACCCTATAGCAAAAATCTCTCTTAAAAAAAAAAGCTGCTGGTGATTTCATATACATTTGAGAGCCTGTTTTTCTATTCAATGAAAAAGCCTACTGGAATTTTTTTAAGAATCATATTGAATCTGTAGGTTGCTGTGGTTAGTATAACTTACCATGACGTCGCCCCATCTGTGAGCACTGACGTCTTTCTATCTACTTAGGTCTTCTTTACTTTCTTTCAGCAATGTTTTGAAATTTCAGCATACAAGCCTTTTATTTCCTTGGTTAAGTTTATTCCTAAGTATTTGATTATTTTAGATGCTTTTCTTTCCTTTTTCTTTCTTTCTTTTTTCTTAGATTGCTTAATGCTGGCATGTGCAGATTTTTGTGTGTTGGTCTTTTATCCTGTAACTTTGCTGAGCTTATTAATTCTGGTAGATTTCTTGTGAATTCTTCGAGATTTTTTATATAGGAGATATGTATGCATACACACACGTGTACACACACACACACACACACACACACACACACACACAATCTGTAAATAGTTTAGGTCTCCCTTTCTAATTTAAATGCCATTTCTTTCTTTTTCTTGTCTAATTATTCTGGCTATGACTTCAGCGTAATGTTTGTTTTTGTTTTTGGAGAGGTTTTTGCTATAGGGCGCGTGCACTTACCAGACAGAGAGCGAGACAGAGACAGAAAGCGAGAAATCACCCCCCAGGGGGGATGGCCATGCCGCAATCCCCTCTCTTCCATTCTCCTCTCAGGATCTTGGGCATGCACGCACACACGCCCAGCATGAGTTTTAAGCCACCGGGTCTGGGACTCGAACCGTGGTCAACTACATGGGAGTCCAGTGACATAGCCATTAAGCTAACTGCTGGTCCCACTTCAGCATAATGTTGAATAGCAGTGCTGGAACTGGGCATCCTTATCTTGTTCGTGATCTTACAAGGGAAAGCTTTCCATCTTTTCTCTATCTTTCCCCATTGACTAGGTTAGTATGCATGTTTCATTAATACCTACCCTTTACTATGTGAGGGATTTCCCCCTTTATTCCTAGTTCTACAAGTTTTCTTTCTTTTTATGAAAGGATGCTAGATTGTGTTCATTGCCTTTTCTGCATCAAGTGAAATGATCATGTATTTTCCCACTTTATTCTATTAATGTGATATACTACATTGCTTTTCTTAAGTTGAACCACTCTTGCATTCCTGGCATAAATCCATTTGTGCATTATAAATGGTCTTATTATGCTGTTGAATTCAAACTGATAGTTATTTTGTTGAAGTTTTGCATCCATATTCATAAGGGGCATTGGTAATTCTCTTTTATTGCTATTTCCATGTCTTGTTTGGTATAGGGCAGTGGACCCTCACCTTACAGAATAATGGTTATTCCATTATTAAAAGTAGGGCACTGAAGTCTCCCAACTACTGCTCTGCCACTATCTGTCCCTTCAGTTCTATAATTTTTTTTGCCTCATGCCTTTTGAAGGTCTGTTGTTAGGTGCATAAATGTTTATAATTTTTATGTCTTCTAGCTGTATTAAAACCTTTATTTATAATGTCCTTCTTTATCCAGGATTTGAACTGTGTTCAGCCATATGGGAGTCCAGTGCCCTTAACCACCAAGCCACCTGCTGGCCCCTGAACATATTAATCTTTAAATGGCTGGCTCCCCAAGAGTGAAAGTAAATAAACAAATAAATACAAGCCCATGGAGCCGCTCCTTTAGGCCCGGTACAATCACTTACGCCAGGAGTGTTAAATAACGGTAACGGTGGCCGACCGTTACCACACCTACGTGCTCAAAGCAGCAGCCACAACAGGGAACCCTGCTATTCAGAGGACAAAGTCCTTATGCCCCTCCTGGCTCCTGCAACCTGCACCAGAAACGCACAGATGGCTGTCTGTCATCAATGGAAAGTAACCACAAAGAGCCAGCCAAAATTTCTCTTAGAAGTTACAAGGTTTCAGACTCTAGAGTCCCAAAATAGTTACTCCGAATAACTTCTACAATGCAGTTGTTGCCTTGTGGTCCGAATAACTTCTACAATGCAGTTGTTGCCTTGTGGACGTGGACTCCTGGCACTTCCTGCTCTGCACCTTCTTTGATATTACTCCCCTCCCATGGATTTTTTTTTTTTTTTTTGGAGATTTTCGCTATAAGGCGCGTGCGCTCTCCAGACAGACAGAGACATAGAGACAGAAAGCGAGAAATCACCCCCCAGGGGGATGGTCACGCCGCAATCCCTTCTCCTCCTTTCTCCTCTTGGGATCTTGGGCATGCACGCACACGCGCCTGGCATGAGTTTCAAGTCACCGGGTCAGGGACACGAACTGCGGTCGACTACGTGGGAGTCCAGCGACATAGCCATTACGCTAACTGCTGGTTACGCCCATGGATTTTTAATCCAGCACATTCATTACTTATTTCTAGAAGTAATTTTGGTGTACATTTCCTCAACAAATATTAGGGAATGGTGGGCTAAATTCAAAGTGTAAGGTTTGCCTTTCACCCTTCTGTTGTGGGTTTGTAGTATTATTTCTTATGGGCAGGGATTACGGTTTGTGTGAGTTTAGAAAACTGGCTTTTCAGGATTTTCATTGAGGTTTACTTTGGGGCCCCATACATGGTTACATTTTGTAAACTGTATGCATGCTTGAGAGAATATAAAGAAAAAGAGATGTATTGGTTTGTGTATTTCTTAAAACAAGCTTTTTACTGGCTTACTAAAATGGATATCATTATTGTTGGTCTGCTTGATATGTAGATTTCTGAAAGAAATGTATGTTAAATATTCTATCCATAAGTCTATTTCTCTTATATTTTGCTTATAATTTTTATATGTAACTCAAGGTGCATAAAGATTATGACCGTTCTAAGACTCTTCTTTGCTATTTTTCTTTTTCTAGTGTAGGCCCTTATATTTTAGCACACATATATAAAGTTATTTTTCTGTAAATATCTAGATTTAATCAAAGTCTGTGTCCTCTCTCAGCAAGATTAGAAGTTTAGTTCCTTTACTTTTCTGTCCTTAGAAACATTCACCTTGAAATAATTGAAACAATTTGAAATAATTTCAGATTTCAGTCTGCCAATGATTTTCACTTGCTTATTGCTTAATTACTCTTTAGCAATAATGGCAATTTACTTGTCTCTTTGCTCAACACTGTCTCTAATGGACACGCTTTCCTGTTGGATGAAGTGGTTGCTGGCTAGAGCACATCCATTCTCTCTGGAAGGATCTGGGGTCAGGAAGGTCTGAGTTTTAAAAATGTGTAAGTTTCTCTCATCTTAGAATGCTAACTTGGCTAACTGCAGAATTCTGTGCTCAACATCATTTTGCTGTCAGGGAAAGGAAAGATTTGACTGCTGAGTGGGATGTAGGTACAGAGGGTTTTGGTAAGACAGAATGGCTTTTTCCCGACTTCCCATGCATCTGAGACATCTGCCCGAGCGATGGGCCTGGCTAGATGATGAGAGGTGAGCAGTGAGCAGCAGGGAGGCTGTGCTGTAGAGACCCTGGCTCAGTCCCTCTCTCACACGCCTTTGAACTCTCAAGTGTGTTAATAGGACGTGGAGAATACTTCCTTTCCCCACTCCCCACGCCACTGGGACATCCACCCCAGAGATGGACCTGGCTGCACAGAGCAGCAGGGCGACTGAGCTGCAGAGACCATGGCTCATCCCTGCCACATGCTTCTGAATTCTCAGATTTCAGCCTTTCCTGAAGTGCATCATGATGTGTCCCGACCCGGGGGGACAGCCGAACGGGTTTCTTGAGTGAAGGAGTGAGAGCCGGGGCAAGCAGCGTAGTGTTACAGCACGGAGACGACAGTGTCGTCCGTTTATTGTGGGCAGCACGGTACAGCACAGAGACGACGCAGTGTCACAGCTCTTAAGGGTCGCGTCGTCTACTGTGAGCAGCACGGAGACGACGCGGTATCACAGCTCTTCAGGGTCGTCCGGAGACGATGTAGTGTTACAGCTCTTCAGGGTCTCCCAGTTATACACTCTGGTGGGTTGTAAACGGTGGGCCCTGATTGGTTGTTAATGGTGGGTTATGATTGGTTGCTTTTGGACCAATCATGAGGTGCCGGAAATGCAAATTTGAGGGATTCTAGTGGCCAATCAGAGCAAGGTTTCGAAGGTCAGGTTTTTTGGAAGGGAACCAATCATGGCAATTGTTTCCTCTCTGAGAAACCTCGGCAGACTCGCTGGTGTGCAGCTTCCCACAGTGATGCACATGGCGTGTGGTGCAACCCTTTCTGTCTTCCCCAATTGAAGCTCAGCAGCTTAGCCTCAGGTGCGCCTATTCTCTATAAACTAGGAGGACTTTGAATCACCCAGGTCCAGCGAAAGCAGTGCAGGTTGCTGGGTGAGCATCAGAGAGGCAGAGCAGCATAGAAATTGCTAACACCTCCTCCTGCTCGCTTTTGAGCACTCAGAATTAACTTGAAGAATTTAGGAAGTAACATAACACGCCAGATGACCAGAAACCATCAAAGAGGCAGAAGAAATACGAGAAGCCAAGAAAATATCTCTTCCCCAAGAGAAAACATCAATTCCTCATCATTCACAGACAATGTAATGGAACTCATGGAAATGTCAGATAAACAATTCAGAACATTTATGACGACAAAACTAAATGAGATGCAAGAAAAAGAGACAATGAACTCCAGAAGATGCAAGAGAAAAAGACAATGAGATCTAGGAGAAAGGGAAGTCCTTCCATGACCTGAAAGAAGAAACAGACCATAAAAAAGAATCAAACAGAATTGTTAGAGATAAAGACTATGATACATGAAATCAAAATCTCTCTCAAAAGTCTTAAAAGCAGATTAGATCATGCAGAAGACTGAATCTCAGATGTAGGAGACAGAACTTCTGACCTAGAAAAAAATTACCAAAAAAGGGACCAGCAGTTAGCATAATGGCTATGTCGCTGGACTCCCATGTAGTCGACCACAGTTCGCGTCCCAGACCCGGTGGCTTAAACTCATGCCAGGTGCGTGAGCGTGCATGCCCAAGATCCTGAGAGGAGAATGGAGGAGAAGGGATTGCGGCGTGGCCACCCCCTCGGGGGGGTGATTTCTCGCTTTCTGTCTCTCCCTCTCTGTCTGGTGAGCGCACGCGCCCTATAGCAAAAACCTCTAAAAAAAAAAAAAAAGAAAAATTACCAAAAAGACTAGAAAATAACCAAGAGAAATGAGGACAATATATGAGAAATAGTAGATATCATTAAGCGTCCATTTATTCAGATGGACAATTGGTATCACAGAAGGTAAAGAAAATAATAAGGGCATTATCTATTTCATGAAATCCTGGAAGAAAATTTTTCAAACCTAGAGAGGCATTGAAATATTCAGATCCACAAAGAACCCCTAATAGAATCAACCCAAGATCTTTTCCAAGGCGCATCACAGCCAGACTGGACAAAACTACACAAAGACAAGATACTAAAATTGGCAAGAGAGAGATGTCAAGTTACTTACAAAGGTTATGCCATCAGGCTAAAATCAGATCTCTCATCAGAAACAATGCGAGCAAGGAAAGAATGGGAAAATATATTCAAAGTGTTAAGTGAAAAACAGCTTCAACCAAGAATACTATACCTGGCAAGATTACCCTTCACATGGGAAGAAAAGATGAAAACATTCTCCGAAAAAAAAAACCCTGCAAAGTTTATCAACTCTAGACCAGCTCATCAAGAAGTTCTGAAGGGAGTGTTAAACCAAGAAAACTAAAGTCAGACAGACAGAAATAATAGAACAAAAATCAACAAAGAAAATGCCCAACTTAATGATAAGAACAAGTCTGAAAATACTGGTAATAATGTTGAATGTTAATGGATTAAATTCTCCAATCAAGAGACACAGACTGGCTGAATGGATAAAAAACAGAAACCTCTATCTGTTGCCTACAAGAAACACATCTCATGGATAAAGACATACATAGACTAAAAGTGAAGGGCTGGAAAAAGGTACTCCATGCAAACGGAAATAAAAAAGGGGTAGAGTCATGATACTGATTTAAAAGAACATAAACTTTAAGACAAAGACTGTAAGAGACAAAGGAGGGCATTATATAGTAGTAAATGGGCTAACTCATCAAGAAGACATAGTGCTTATGAATATCTATGCACCCAACTCAGGAGCATCCAAAAATACGAAGGAAAGATCTCTAGATCTAAAAGAAGAGATAGGTTGCAACACTAATTGTTGGTGATCTCAACACCCCATTTCCTTTAGACAGTTCATCTAGACAAAAAATAAGGAAAGAGGTACAAATGATATCATCATTTGTAAATGATATCAATCTAATGGACTTGACAGACATCTATAAAATTTTCCACCCCAAAACTACAAAATATACATTTTTCTCACCCTGCATGGAATCTTTTTGAAGATTCCACATGAAAGGACACAAATCAAACCTTTACAGATTCAAAGTCATAGAAACTATATACAGTATTTTCTCTGACCATGATGGAATTGAATTTGATATTAACTTCAGAAAAAAAAAATCCTTGAAAATATATAAACACATAGAAACTAAACAACCTACTCCTGAATGACTTCTCAACTACCAAAGAAATTAAGACTGAAATAAAAAGATTTATGGAAACAAATGCTAATGAGTACATGAGTTTCCATAATCTATGCGACACCACAAAAGCAGTCTTAAGAGGGAAATTCATAGCAATTAGTGAGCATAAGAAAAAGATGGAAAGGTGGCAGATGGACAGCCTAATATGCCTCAGGGAATCGGAAAACAACAACAAAATCCAAAAAATGTTAGGAAAAAAAGGAATAATAAAGATTCGAGCAGAAACAAGCAAAATAAAAAATAAATTAACTATACAGAAAATAAATGAAAGCAAAACCTTGTTCTTTGAAAAGGTAAACAAGATTGACACACCATTAGCTAGGCTAATTAAGAAGAGAGAAAGAAACCAGATAAATCAATTCATAATGAAGCACGTAATATTATAACAGATATAAGAGAAATACAAACATCATTAGAGGATACTAAGAGGGTCTTTATGCCAACAAACAAGAAAATGTAGATGAGACAGACAAATTCCTGGATGCATATAATCTACCAAGACTGACTCAGGAAGACCCAAAAAAACTAACTAGACCCATAACAAGCAATGAGATTGAATCAGTAATGAATAACCTCCCAAACAAGGAAAACCCAGGTCTTGATGGCTTCACTTCTGAATTCTACAAAACTTTTAAAGAAGAGGTAACCCCCCATTCTTCTAGAATTATTTCTAAAGATTCAAAAGGAAGGAACCCTCCTAAATTCATTTTATGAAGTCTCTATCACCCTCATTTCCAAAACAGATAGGGATAAGAAAAGAAACTGAAAGTTTTCAACAAGATACTAACAAATTGTATCTAACAACATCTAAAAAGGATTATTCATCACAACCTGTTAGGCTTTATTCCAGGGATGCAAGGGTGGTTTAACATACATAAAACCATAAACATAATACACCATATTAACAGAAAGAAAGATAAAAACCATATGATCATTTCAACTGATACAGAAAAATAATTCAACAAAATACAACATCCCTTCATAATTAAGACTTTTAGCAAAATCCACATAGAAGGGTCATTCCTCAACATGATAAAAGCCATCTATGAAAAACCTATAGCTAACATTATACTGAATGGGGAAAAGCTAAAAACTGGTGCAAGACAAGGCTGCCCACTTTCTCCACTCCTTTTCAGTACAAGAAGTCCTAGCCAATGCAATCAGAAAAGAGAATAATATAAAAGACATTGAAAGAAGAGTTGAAAATCTCTCTTTTTTTAAAAAAGAATTATCTTATTAACTTTATTTATTTTACTCATTTTATTTTAATTTGATGAGGTAGGAGGACAAAGTCAGAGAGAGAGAGAGAGAGAGAGAGAGAGAGAGAGAGAGAGAGAGAAAGAAAGAAAGTGAGAAAGCAAGTTGCCAGGTCTGAGACTCAAACTGTGGTCGTCTATGTGGGAGTTCAGTGCCCTTAACTACCACGCCACCTGCTGACCCCAAGTTGAAAATATCTTTATTTGCAGGTGACATGGTGGTATATACAGAAGATCAAAAAATATCCATGAAAAAACTTCTCAAAATAATAAATGAATACAGTAAATTTGCAGGTTACAAAATCAAATCCAAAAACCTGTAGCATTTCTATATACAAACAAAAAGCTGACCAAGTGAAGAAAGTAATCTCTTTTACTATAGCTACAAAATGTGTAAGATGCTTAGGGATAAACAAAACCAAGGAAATCAAAGACTTTTTACAAGAGAAACTATGGAAATCTTAAAAAACATATTAAAAAGGACAAAAAAAAGTGGAAGTACATCACATGTCCCTAGATTATAAGAATTAATGAAATCAAAATGGCAAGTCTACCCAAATTAATCTTAATATTTAATGCAATCCATGGGCCAGCAGGTGGTTTGGTGGTTAAAGGCGCTGGACTCCCACATGGCTGACTGTGGTTTGAGTTTCAGACCTGGTGGCTTGCTTTTTCTCTCTCTCTCTCTCTCACTCACTTTCACTCTGTCCCTCTCTGGTCAAGTTAAAAAATAAAATAAAGTTAAATAAAATAGTTCTTAAAAAATTTAATGCAATCCCAATCAAATTATCAGAGATACTCTTTACAGATCTAGATAAGAGTCATAGAATTTTTCTGGAATAATAAGACTCTGTTTTGCCAAAGCAATCCTGCACAAGAAGACTGGAGTAGGAGGCATCTCACTTCCTGACCCCAAAATATATTACAAAGCTGTGATAATCAAATCAGCATGGTACTGGCACAAAACCAGACACATGGATCAATGGAACGGAATAGAATCCCCAGTAATACACTCCAAAACATAAACTCAACCAATTTTGGACAGAGGATATCAGTTAATCCAGTGGGAAAAGGAAAAAACTCTTTGCAAATGGTGCTGGATAAACTGAGTATCCACCTGTAGAAAGATGACTCTGAACCCCTATCTCTCACTAGCAACAAAAATTAACTGAAAGTGGATCAAAGATCTAAACCTAAGACCTCAAACTATAAAATTACTGGCAGAAAACACTGGGAAAACTCTGTGAGACACTGGGGTAGGCAAAGGCCTCTCAGATAGACTCCCAAAGTATAGGCAATAATCCCCAAAATAGACAAGTGGGATTACATTAGATTAAGAAATTTCTGCACAGCAAAAGACAGTAATTAGTGTGAACTGTCAACTCTCAGAATGGGAGATTTTTATAAACTATGCCTCAGGTAAGAGACTGATAACCATAATACATAGAGAACTCAAGAGGTTCACCCCCCAAAACTTATTAACTCAATTAAAAGATGGGAATATGAGCTGAATAAAACTCTGACAAAGGCATATGAACAGCCAAAACGCATATGAAAAACTGCTCAACATCTCTCATCATAACGGAGATGCATATTAAAACCACAATGAGATACTACCTAATCCCTGTCAAAATGTCTAAGATTAAAAATACAAAAAAATTTGGGACTAGCAGTTGGCATAATGGCTGTCACTGGACTCCTGTGTAGTCAACTGCAGTTCAAGTCCCGGACCCAGCTCAAACTCACACTGGGCACATGTGCGTGCATGCACAAGATCCCAAGAGGAGAATGGAGGAGAAGGAATTGTGGTGTGGCATCCCCCTGAGGGATGGTTTCTCACTTTCTGTCTCTCTGTCTTTCTGGCGAGCACTTGAGCCCTATAGAAAAACTTCTCCAGGAAAAAAAAAAAAAAAGAAAGAAAGAAAAGAAAAAGTAAAAATTTTAAGTGTTGGCGGGGTTGTGGTGAAAGGGGAACCCCTTCCTACACTGTTGGTGGGAATGTAGACTGGTCTAGTCACTGTGGAAAACAATATGAAGGTTAATCAAAGTTTACCATATGAACCAGTAACTCTACTCCTGGATACCTACCCAAAGGACAGGAGAATGCCCAGTCAGAAAAGTGCCTGCATATCAATGTTTATTGTGGTATTATTCACAATCGCTAAGACATGGAACCAATCCAAATGTCCACATGCAGTTGAATGGATTGAAAAAGTGTGGCACATATACCCTATGGAATACTACTCGGCCATAAAAAAAAAAAGACTCTGGCATTTGATAGAGTGTAGATGAATATGGAAGATTTATTGCTGAGTGAAATAAGCTGGGCTATGAGAGACACTGTGTGTCTCCACCTAACATATATAGACTATGTGCACTCTATGGTAGAGACAGAGAGAATGGAGGACATAAACTCATTGAAAATAGTTATCCCCTCTGGAGACAGTGTGGAAGGAGGGTGGGAAAGGAAATTAGGGAGAAAAACAGAGGCAAGACTTTGTGTGACACAGAAATGGTTTATTACCTGTTGGTGACATGTATAGTATCCTCAACTGGACTGATCTAAAGTATATTTTACGTTGGGTAAATTCACTTTACAAGATAAGTGATGTATAGTAATTAAATATGTAAAAAAAAATTTTTTTTTGAGAGATTTTCACTGTAGGGCGCGTGCGCTCGCCAGACAGACAGAGAGAGACAGAGAGACAGAAAGCGAGAAATCACCCTCCAGAGGGGATGGTCACGCCGCAATCCCTTCTCCTCCATTCTCCTCTCGGGATCTTGGGCACGCACGCACACGCGCCCGGTGTGAGTTTTAAGCCACCGGGTCTGGGACACGAACCACGGTCGACTACGTGGGAGTCCAGCGACATAGCCATTACGCTAACTGCTGGTTCCCTAAAAAAAAATTTTTTAAAAAGAAATAGTTTGAGGAGAAAAAAAAAGTCTAAAGGATGTAGAGTAAAAGCTGTGCTGGGCTGTGGTGACAAGTCACGAGGGGCTGTGCTGGTCTGGACTGGCTGTGGCGAGGCACACATGGTCAGCTCATCCATGTGAGTGGTAAGAGGAGGGACCCCTTTACTGTGGCCCTGTCTATGTCCCTGGGTGTCCTGCCCACAAATTTTTATTTGATGATGCACAGATGCTTGAAGGTGAGCACACGTGGCTATGGAGACTTACAGAAAACAAGGTTGCCCCCTGTGACTGAGGTTAAGGTGTACTAGAGACAAGACAGACCAGCAGGAGGCATGCCCTCTGTGAGCTCAGTGGGTGTAAATTTAATTAGGTCTCGTTGGGTGACCGTGTGGTCTCTTCAAGTCACATGCTGAATGCAGAGGGTCAGCTCACTTTGGCATGTGGTGTCTCCCACAGGGTGAAATGAGAGGCAGAGCAGCACAGACCCAGGAGCCAGTGACTACGGACCATGCAAGGCAAGTCAGGGCTGTAGGGGCCAGTGAGGGCACCCAGCTGTAGTGGTTCCATCACAGATAGGAGGCTGTCTGACCAAAGTACCATCAAGCTCTACAGGCAACCGGCTATGAGGCCAGACAGTATTTGAACTGAAAGTAAGGAGGAGCTGGGCAAGAACAAAGGTGGAAGGCAAGGTCACCAGGAGAGGCCTAAGAACTAAGACCAAGGGATTGGAGGATTAGCTACAGGATCTCAAAGGCACCAAAAAGTAGTGCGAGAGCTGAATCAGGAAGGGTGGCAGTGAGACAGAGCCAAGAGCTTGAGGACCCCAAAGGATGAGGTCTGGGGATGGCAGGGTCAGGTGCTTTGAGATTCAGTTTGATGTTTTTATGGAGAGGGGAAATGGTCTGTGAGGTTGTATTTTCTAAAAATGGCCACAGTAATGCTCCTGGTCTCATCTGATGTTCTACAGCTGTGCCCCCTCCCACCAAGAGGAAGTCAGTTTTGTCTCTACCTCAATTTGGACAGGCCTTTCTGCTGCCATGATAGAGCATGGCAGGAGAGACGCTGTGTGACCTCTGCAGCTGGGTCCCAAAAGGTGATACGGCTTTGCCTAGTTTTTTCGTTTTCTGAATTATCTCTTAGAAGCTAGGCTCCAGGCTGGGGGTACCCATAATTGCCCACGTGAACCAGAAAAGACTCTCGTGGAGGGAAACTGATATGCCTTTGCATGACTTCAGGCTCTCTAGCTAAGGCGTTGACCTGACGGAGCAGGAAAAGCTGTGCCTGGCCTGAACCAGACTTCTTTTTTTTTTTGGAGAGGTTTTTTCGCTATAGGGCGCGTGCACTCGCCAGACAAACACAGAGAGACAGAGAGACAGAAAGCCAGAAATCACCCCCCGGGGGGATGGTCACGCCGCAATCCCTTCTCCTCCATTCTCCTCTCAGGATCTTGGGCACGCACGCACACGCGCCCGGCGTGAGCTCTAAGCCACAGGGTCCGGAACGCGAACCGCGGTCGAATACGTGGTAGTCCAGCGACATAGCCATTATGCTAACTGCTGGTTCCCCTGAACCAGACTTCATAGCATGGCGAACACAGTAAACCAAGCTTCATATCTGAGTTTTGGTATCTTGTTACGTAGCCACAGTGACCACAAAAGCCTGGAAGTAGGAATGAGGAGTGTGAAGGACAAGAGGGAAGTGACGTTTGGGAAAGAGGCTGCAGAGAGCAGGTCCATGGAGTCCCAGAAGTCAGTGGGAGGGAAACATGGAGGCTTGGGCCATGCATAGCAGCAAGACATTTTTGGAGCAGGTGGTCCTTCCTACTGGATGCTGGGGCTCAGGGAGATGCAGAATGACCCAGGTCCTGGGTGAATGGGGATTTCCATATGAGGAAGCCAGGATAAAGGAGTTGGGAAAAAACTATTCGCTTACACGTATGATCACTAAAAGGTTGGCAACTGTAATAAAGGGCCTACAAATCAACATAAAAAGCTACTAAAGAAAGATTGAACCAAGGACCTGAGTAAGTGATTATTATTTTTTCAAGGCAACAGGTCATTATTGAGCTTATGCAAATAACCATTCTGCCATAAAATAAGAATATTCCCACATATTCCCAATTACAGAGGGGTCAGTAATGGAGAAAAGTTTATGCTTCCATTTAAAGAAACAAAGAATAAAAAACATTTTTAACAAATTGCTAAACCTAGCAACAGCTCAAAGGAAAGCAAAATCCTTATATTGGGAAACAAAGCATAGTAAAAAAGAAGACAATAATGTTTTACTCAAAAGTCATAAAATTCTATTTTACCAGTTCAGTCTTACATAATTAATCCTTCTTCTGTTGAATTTGCGGTGTTACAGTGGTCTGATCTTTTTGGTCAAATTAAAATAAATGATAAATAAATTAAATAATTAACAAAAACATCTTAGAAGTTAACGTTCAACATTATTATTGATATTTCTTGTCCCTAGCATTAAGTTGGTAATTTTCCTGGTTTCTTTTTGTTCTCTTATTTCTGTATGTGTGTTTTTAGTTTTCCTGGTAAAGCTCTACTTTCAGAACTCCCTGAAGAGCTGGACTGGTGTTGGTAAATTCTTTCAGGTTTTGTTTATCTGAGAATATTTTTATCTTTCTTCACAGATGAAGGATAACCTTGCCAGGTATAGTATTCTTGGCTGAAACTGTTTTTCACTTAACACTTTGAATATATTTTCCCATTCTTTCCTTGCTCGCATTCTTTCCTTGTTTCTGATGAGAGATCTGCTGTTAGCCTGATGGAATGTCCTTTGTAAGAAACCTGACATTTCTCTTGCCAATTTTAGTATCTTGTCTTTGTGGATTTGTCCTATCTGGCTGGGATGTGCCTTAGAGAAGATCTTCTTGGGCTAATTCTATTAGGGGTCCTTTGTATTTCTTGGGTCTGGATATTTGAATGCCTCTCTAGATTTTGAAAGTTTTCTTCCAGGATTTCATGGAATAGATTATCAATGCCCTTATTAATTTTTTCACCTTTTGGGATACCAATTACCCAGATGTTTGGGTGCTTAATGGTATCTAGTATTTCTCATATATAGTATTCTCATTTTTTCTGGTTATTTTCTCAGTTTTTTTTTTTTTTTTTTAGGTCAGAAGTTTTGCCTTCAACATCCGGGATTTGATCTTCTGCATGGACTAACCTGCTTTCAATACTTTTAGAGAGAGGTTTTGATTGCAGCCTTCATTTCTAACAGCTCCATTTGATTCTTTTTTATGGTATGTATTTCCTCTTTCAGAGGAAAGAATTTCATGCAAGAACTTCCTCACCTCCTGGAACTCATCTCTTTTCTCCTGCATCTTCAGGAGTTGATTGTCTCTCAGCTCTTATATCTTATTTAGTTTTATCGCTATGAATATTCTCAATTCTCTATCAGACATTTCCACAAGTTCCACTGTACTGTCTGTGGATAAGGAAGGATTATTCTTTTCACTTAGGGGAGAGATATTTTCTTCGTTTCTCATATTTCTTGTGCCTCTGTGGTGGTTTCTGATCATTCTGTGACAAAATCTTTCCTCTTGACTTAGTGTTTCTGGGGTCTAGGAGATGAAGTTTAGTGCTTAACTTTAGTTGCCTTGGTCCTTGAACACACCAGGACACATCTCAGATTTAAAATGGCTTCTTGTCTGAGTTTTTCGGGGGTCTAGGAAATGAGGTTAGAGTATAATTTCAGTCACCTTGGTCCCTCCTAAGTTATTCACAAAGAAATATGAATGGCCAATAACTACATGAGAAAAAAATCCCTTGCTAATAGTCAAAGAAATGGAAACTAAATTAATGAAATACCAACGCTGACCACAGAGAGGTAAAAACTAAACAGGAGCTCTTAATAAAGTAAGAGGTGGGGTGAGTTAGTACCACCAAGTTGGAAAGGCATGTGCTCACGTGCATATATGGGTAGTTCCACTCTCATACTCAACAAGATCGGTCAGAGTTCTGGCTAACAGAATGCTGGGTAAAAGAAAAATTTCCAGTACTTGATACAGGATACTTAATTTTCTGACTATAAGAAAAAAAAAATTTTAATGCCAGAGGGTGTCCCGACCCGGGGGGAGAGCCGAACAGGTTTCCTGAGTGAAGGAGTGAGAGCCGGGGCAAGCAGCGTAGTGTTACAGCACGGAGACGACAGTGTCATCCATTTATTGTGGGCAGCACGGTACAGCACAGAGACGACGCAGTGTCACAACTCTTAAGGGTCGCGTCATCTACTGTGAGCAGCATGGAGACGACGCGGTATCACAGCTCTTCAGGGTCGTCCGGAGACGATGTAGTGTTACAGCTCTTCAGGGTCTCCCAGGTCGTCTGGAGACGATGCAGTGTCAGCTCTTCAGGATCTTCAGGGTCGTCTGGAGACTGCGCGGTGTTTCAGCTCTTCAGGCTCTTCAGTTGTCGTCTTCCTGGTCGTCGTCGTCGTCTGGCTACTGTGGGCCAGGCATCGTGGTTATATACACTCTGGTGGGTTGTAAACAGTGAGCCGTGATTGGTTGTAAACAGTGGGCTGTGATTGGTTGATTTTGGACCAATCATGAGGTGCTAGATATGCAAATTTGAGGGATTCTAGTGGCCAATCAGAGCAAGGTTTCGAAGGTCAGGTTTTTGGAAGGGAACCAATCATGGCAATTGTTTGCTCCCTGAGAAACCTCGGCAGACTCGCTGGTGCAGCCTCCCACAAGAGGGTGCATAAAAAAACAGTCAGTAGAGAGAAGGGGAGAAACACCTCCCTAAATTCTCCAATGGAGTGTGGTCACACCGCATTCCTTTCTCCATTTCTCTGTTCTGTAGAGATTTTGGGTACACAGTGCGTGCGTGCGCGCACACACACACACACACACACACACACACACCTGATGTGTTTCTCAAGTTACCAGGGCTGGTATTCAAACCATGGTTGGCTATGTAGGATACAGCTCCCTTAACCACCAGGCTGCAGGGCTGGCCCAATATGTGGAAATTTCATCAAAAGACAGAATACAGAGATAATTTATAAGGCACTGCAAAGACTATCCCCCCCAAAAAAAAAAAAAAAATCACTGTACTAGTTTTTCAAATGTATTAAAGATTATATCAATTCAATGGTTCACCCAATATTTTATTGACAAACTAGAATTCAGCCTCTGTGAAGGAAAAAAACAATTTCCACTTAAGTCTATCCTCTTAGTCTAAGGGATAAGAGACTTATTTCAAAGTTATACAAATAGGCAACAAAGAATCAGAACTTCTAGCAGAAATTAGCATATATGAAAAAATAAGAAGTTAATATTTAGATAGGAAACACAAGTGGAACCAAAAATAATCTGTTTCCAAAGCTAAGAAATGAAGCTGTAGGTCCTATAAGACTTGAAGGGAATACGATTAGATAGCCAAAGATGAAGCTGAAAGGAGTGGCAAGGGCACTTCAGACCTAGCACAAACGCATACCAATGACCTGGAGAGACTGCACTCCTCTGTGGTAAGTCCTAGCAGGGCTTTTACGTGGATGGTGCCTGGAGTTGCGCTTGTGACTCACCAAGTGCAGACACACACGTGGTATGTGAGACCCCTAGGGATTACTTTGTTTTTAAAAGAAAGCAATGACTAGAAGCTGAGCCTCCTGGTAGGTAATTCCTGACAGACCTGGAACCTGAGGGTCTTGACGTGGCAGCCCGCTAGCTCTCACTTGCTAGTGGAGGCAGGGGTGAGGTCAAGGTTCGATGCTATCTTCTCATTACCAACCCCTGAGCCTTCTCCTCACAGGTAGGGCCAGTATAACCTGGGGCTTAAAATGTCAATTTTGGGTTATGTGAAAAATTACAGACAGAGTGCAACAGAGGTCCCATGCACTTGCAGCTTGCTGGGAGTCCAACTACTGCCTTCTTAGATGCGCTCAGCACAGGCTCCCTCTGAGTCCCCAGAGTGCAGGCTGTCTACACACACAGTACTATGAAAACCAAGCTGAAGCATGGCCGAGCAGGTCCATGCTGCGCCATGCTGCCTAGACAGATGTCTCTAAGCAGAATGAACTTTCCTACCAGGAAGGCGAGAAATTCGTTCAAACACTTCTAAGGGACAAGAGAAGAAATAGGTGGAAATTTCACTTTTGATTAGAATTTCTAACTAGAAAACAATTTCTGAAATACCACATAAACTATCAGCCACCATGTTTTGGGGAATTTTTAAATAATGTGAGAATACATCTTCGCAGTCTATTGTGTTAAGTTAAAAAAAAAAAGCAGGTGAGGATATAGTTCCAATGTGTCAAATGGAAGAAATAAATGATGTGCACATCCATGAATGAAAGACTGGGATGAAATAGAGATGTTAATAGTGACCGTTCTGAGCCCTGGAGTCAGGCTCAGTATCTGGAAATAAGCCAACGAAGTTATTTTCCAAAATGTAAAAGCGGTCCCACTGAAAGGCATTTTCTGCTGTGTGTTTTCAGGAAGGCCTGGCCCTGTAGGTCTTCCCCTGTAGCTGATAAGACCAGGCCATGCTGTTCTGGACTCTGCTCTGAAGAACGGTGCTGCCAGGATGCTCGTGAGAGGCTGGGGTTCTTCCTTCCCACTTTTTCTGCAGGAAGCAAACCTATCTTGAAACCAAGTGACTCAGAACCCGGTCTCCAAGTGCTACCTGGGCTCTGTTCAGAGTTGGCGCTCAAATGAGAGCGGCGTGTGTTGTAGACAGATGGTCGTGCCACTTGTACCCCGGCGATGTGGGTGATGGACTTCCTTGAGACGACTAGTACCTCCTCCACGGGTCGTGCTCATGCTGCCTGCTTCCTGCACGGAACAGACATGAGACCGAGCTGAGAGCAGGCCTAACATCACTGCCTTCTCAGCGCGTATGAAATAACACGCTGAGTGTATTTGGAGACCGAATTTTATTCTTTTTTCAGTTGTGGCCACCTGTCACAAAGATTTATTCTAAAATTATTCCATTAAAGTGGAAGCAATTAATTAAGAGGTGGTGCTGTTAGTGGAAGAAAACAGTGTCAAAACTATCCCTCTTGACACCAGTTACAGAGATAATTTATAAGGCACTGCAAAGACTATCCCCCCCAAAAAAAAAAAAAAAATCACTGTACTAGTTTTTCAAATGTATTAAAGATTATATCAATTCAATGGTTCACCCAATATTTTATTGACAAACTAGAATTCAGCCTCTGTGAAGGAAAAAAACAATTTCCACTTAAGTCTATCCTCTTAGTCTAAGGGATAAGAGACTTATTTCAAAGTTATACAAATAGGCAACAAAGAATCAGAACTTCTAGCAGAAATTAGCATATATGAAAAAATAAGAAGTTAATATTTAGATAGGAAACACAAGTGGAACCAAAAATAATCTGTTTCCAAAGCTAAGAAATGAAGCTGTAGGTCCTATAAGACTTGAAGGGAATACGATTAGATAGCCAAAGATGAAGCTGAAAGGAGTGGCAAGGGCACTTCAGACCTAGCACAAACGCATACCAATGACCTGGAGAGACTGCACTCCTCTGTGGTAAGTCCTAGCAGGGCTTTTACGTGGATGGTGCCTGGAGTTGCGCTTGTGACTCACCAAGTGCAGACACACACGTGGTATGTGAGACCCCTAGGGATTACTTTGTTTTTAAAAGAAAGCAATGACTAGAAGCTGAGCCTCCTGGTAGGTAATTCCTGACAGACCTGGAACCTGAGGGTCTTGACGTGGCAGCCCGCTAGCTCTCACTTGCTAGTGGAGGCAGGGGTGAGGTCAAGGTTCGATGCTATCTTCTCATTACCAACCCCTGAGCCTTCTCCTCACAGGTAGGGCCAGTATAACCTGGGGCTTAAAATGTCAATTTTGGGTTATGTGAAAAATTACAGACAGAGTGCAACAGAGGTCCCATGCACTTGCAGCTTGCTGGGAGTCCAACTACTGCCTTCTTAGATGCGCTCAGCACAGGCTCCCTCTGAGTCCCCAGAGTGCAGGCTGTCTACACACACAGTACTATGAAAACCAAGCTGAAGCATGGCCGAGCAGGTCCATGCTGCGCCATGCTGCCTAGACAGATGTCTCTAAGCAGAATGAACTTTCCTACCAGGAAGGCGAGAAATTCGTTCAAACACTTCTAAGGGACAAGAGAAGAAATAGGTGGAAATTTCACTTTTGATTAGAATTTCTAACTAGAAAACAATTTCTGAAATACCACATAAACTATCAGCCACCATGTTTTGGGGAATTTTTAAATAATGTGAGAATACATCTTCGCAGTCTATTGTGTTAAGTTAAAAAAAAAAAGCAGGTGAGGATATAGTTCCAATGTGTCAAATGGAAGAAATAAATGATGTGCACATCCATGAATGAAAGACTGGGATGAAATAGAGATGTTAATAGTGACCGTTCTGAGCCCTGGAGTCAGGCTCAGTATCTGGAAATAAGCCAACGAAGTTATTTTCCAAAATGTAAAAGCGGTCCCACTGAAAGGCATTTTCTGCTGTGTGTTTTCAGGAAGGCCTGGCCCTGTAGGTCTTCCCCTGTAGCTGATAAGACCAGGCCATGCTGTTCTGGACTCTGCTCTGAAGAACGGTGCTGCCAGGATGCTCGTGAGAGGCTGGGGTTCTTCCTTCCCACTTTTTCTGCAGGAAGCAAACCTATCTTGAAACCAAGTGACTCAGAACCCGGTCTCCAAGTGCTACCTGGGCTCTGTTCAGAGTTGGCGCTCAAATGAGAGCGGCGTGTGTTGTAGACAGATGGTCGTGCCACTTGTACCCCGGCGATGTGGGTGATGGACTTCCTTGAGACGACTAGTACCTCCTCCACGGGTCGTGCTCATGCTGCCTGCTTCCTGCACGGAACAGACATGAGACCGAGCTGAGAGCAGGCCTAACATCACTGCCTTCTCAGCGCGTATGAAATAACACGCTGAGTGTATTTGGAGACCGAATTTTATTCTTTTTTCAGTTGTGGCCACCTGTCACAAAGATTTATTCTAAAATTATTCCATTAAAGTGGAAGCAATTAATTAAGAGGTGGTGCTGTTAGTGGAAGAAAACAGTGTCAAAACTATCCCTCTTGACACCAGTTCCCACCATCTGCATGATATCTAGACGTTCACTGCTGCTAATGACTTTTGGAAATGGAAATCCACATGCAGATGGCGCCCAGTGGACGGGTGCCAAGGACAGAAGAGTGTGGCTCTTCTCATGGCTCAGCCTAGAGCTTCCCTCACAGCCACGTGTGGCTGCCACTTCCTGCCTTTCTGCAGACAGGGACTAAGAAGAGAACCACTCCGTCACAGTAAAAAGGTGACAGTTCTCTTGCATTTAAAAAATAACATGTTCCTGCCCTTTCCCTGGCTCTGGACTCCTTGGGGTGTGCACCCCAAGACCTGGCGGAGGTGCAGCTTCTCTGCTATGCTCCACTGCTGGCCCAGGGGTGGGAGGTTCTGGGGCCCTTGCAGAAGGCTGGGTGACAGGAGCAACAGCTGAAACCATGTTCCTAGATTACATTACGCAAGGATTGACATCCCTGACATCCCTGTCCCCACCTCGGTCATCACAGACGATCAGAGATGGTGGGTGACAGTCAGGGACATCACAGGCAGAGAAGCGATGGCATGAGGAATTTCACACCTCGCTCTCAGCAGGACCTGGGGGCCTCCCAGGTGCCCTTTGTTCTGAGGGTGGGCAGGGCTAGGCTTTGATGTGGGCTCTCACGCCTCCCCTCACCCCCCCACCCCCCAGGCCAGGCTCACACATTCCTTCAGGCCAGGTCTTGGCTCAGAAACCTGACCCTTGGGCAGTAACAGAATTTTCCTCAGGAGGCATTTTCAGTTTGTTTGTTTTTTTAAACACAAAGAATTTCACCACCTGACTCTGGGAAATACTGAAATGACAGTTTTCTCCATGGACTATTTTAGAGTGAAGGTCGACAAAACGCAGCAAAAATTAAGAACAGAGCAGTGAAGGGCCCACTTCTACCATGTCAGCCCCTTACCCAGGAAATCCAGGCCACACTTCATCAGGGGTGACTGTAGTGGGTGCCACTGCCCTGCTTCCCTGCTCTGCCTCCAGAGGAGGACAGACCTTCTACCCGTAACCTTTGCAGAGCCCGTGGCTGGGTCGCAACAGATGAATGAACTGACAGAGATGAACACAGCACCGGGTGGAGACAGAGCAGCATCAAACGTAGACTTCGGCGTCTCTCTCTCACTAAACGTGATGAATGGACATAGCACTATGCTTATCTGCCACTTACTTGCAAGTACATAAGCTATTTCCAGAACAGGAAGGCAGCTTCAGCAAACCACTAAGTAGAGAGGGCTATGAGAGGGCTGGGTGGCACGTGAGGGCCCAGGCTGGTGCGGGGCTTACCTGGCCCCTGGTCTCTCCACAGCTGACCTTGTCCCGAGCGGCTGTACCCAGAGCCTGTCCTGTGAGAGCCGGAGCCCTGTCTTCCCCACCTGCCTGCAGGGACAAGGGGTTAGTCCATTAACACAGCGTTCATCACCTGTCATGATTTAAGACGCTGCACAGTGACCCTAGGTCAGAGTCTCCAAGCTTCTAGTGACTTGGAACCACAGGGAGAGCACGCAGGTGTAGACTGGGGATAGCTCTGCACCTCAGCCCTTGCCCTGGGGAGGCTGACCCCATGCTGGGGACTGTTTCAGCAAATGCCCTTTGGAGCCAGCCCCCCCCC
>NW_006159601.1:1762462-1795089 GCF_000334495.1 Tupaia belangeri chinensis | reverse complement strand
GTGGCGCCCCCCCCCCCCCCCCCCCCCGGCAACCACTGCCTACTTCCCAGGGACAGCGCAGTGCGGTCACGGCCACTCACGCCAGCCATGCAGCTGGCTGCCAGCACTCCCACCGGGGCACGGTCTGGCACCTCCGCTCCCACTCCCTGCACAACCCAGGGCACACTCTTCTCGTGCTTTAACATTCCCTAGACCCTGACCTGATGCCCTGTCATCTGCCTGTCTCTATAAGACGCCTGACTGGGCACAGGTGTGTGTGGGTTTTCAAGGTCCTGGTATCTCTCGGTGCTCCCTGCTCTATAGATTCTGGGAGAGCAGCCACAGTCATGTGTGGGCAACCGTGTTCCCCAGTGGATAGACATGTGGGCCTCTAGGTGCATGGTGACTGCTGGAGAAGGCCGTGAAGCACGGCTGCTGTGACCTGCACTGACCTTGGCTGGCCTCCAGATGTGCCAGAGTCCAGGCTCAGCATGTGCAGGACCTCCATGCTCTGACCCTTGCCTAGGGTGTCTGCAGCAGTCCCCTCTCCAGTTTTCCTATGCTGTGTAGTCACTGTCTGAAAGTGCATTTCTGATCACGTCCCTTCGAAGGACTCAAAAGCCCCTCAGTCTATGGTGGATAAAATGCTAAGACTCCTTGGTTAGGCGCTGGACAGCCTGTCATGGCTGAGCTCTTGCTGGCCTTTGCCGGTTTCTCTGCTATCATGACAGCTTAGCCTGGCATCACCTACCAGGCCTCCCTGCCACGGTTTCAGCTTTCTCTTCATCTGCGATGCTTTCACAAAGCTGCTCTCATCTGTGCGCAGTCTGGCAGGAGCCCGTGCAGACTCGCTCGACCTGGCCCTAACAGCTTGTCCCTGTCTCCCAGCCTCTTGGGTGGCTCCTGTGAGCAAATGGGTGGCCCCTATGAGCACATGAGTGGCCTCTGGTCTGCCCCAGGCACTATGCACATGGGAGTCCTTGGCTGGCAACTCAGCTCCAGGTGCCAGAAACAGGGTAGGCTGCTTCCCAGGCACCTTGGCTCTGGGGCCTCCAAGCCCTCCCCAGCTCAGAGACTGCACGAACGGCTTGAGGGCAGAGCACAGTGGGAACCCAGCAGCAGGGGCTCCAGTGTGAGCTCGGTGCCAGGAGCCAGCCTATGGGTTCTGGAGCTGTGTGGAGCCCAAGGCTTTCCTTCAGCAAGGAAAGAGAACTGGACCATGCAACCTTCAGATACACTGGAGAAGAAAACAATGATTCTAAGGACCAGAAAGGAACCATTTCCACATTCTGTAAGTGAGCTGACCCATCTGTCCTCTCTGCTAAAAGGTAGTTTCCCCATTAACCAGGAAGCGTCTACGACAGGGCCAGATCTGCCCTCCTGTGTAGATTTCCTACAAACGTGGCCAGACCAGCTTCTGAACAGCAGAGCACTGTGCCCTGCACTGACCCGGGTGCCAGCCCCCTACACTCAGGTCAGAGCCGCCACACAAGCCTTCCCTCTGGTGCCTGTCGTGGGGGGGCCATGGTGTGCAGCCTCTGGACTGTCTTCAAAGAGCTCACACCCAGGACTTGCCAGAGCCTTCCATGGCTACGGGCAGGGAGGGGTCCTCTAGCATGGCCCCCGAGCTGCTAGTGCCACTGTCAACCAGCTCAGGGAACCGGCAGGGTGGGGAAAATGCTGCAAACTCACTTCACAATGAACTGACTTTTGCTCTGGGGTCTTGAATTCTGTCTGCACGGTTGGTAGAAGAAAGGTAAAAGATGGAGAAAAGCATTGGGAACAAGGGAGGAGAGGTCTTCCCTCCACTGTCTGGAAATTGCCCCCACAGACCGTCCTCCGCCAATCTGATGCCCGTGTGACTCCCAGGGGCCTGTTCTGCTTTGTGTCCAGAGGCTTCTCTGGGAAGGAAGGGGCAGAGATGCCTCTGGTAGGACCCTGGAGACAGCTGGAAGGTGCACACTTTTACTGTCAGGAGAAACCCTGGGTTGCTATGGCTACAGGCATAGTTCAGACACTAACCAAAAAAGGACACCAAAAAAATGAAAAGGTCTCACTAACAAGTAAGCTAGTAAGCGGTATAGTCTCACTGATAAAGCATCCCATCTATGAGGTATATCTTCTCATATAACAAATTCATTAAAAAAAATTGGGGCTAGTGGGTGGCATTGTGATTAGAGTGCTCGACTCCCACTTGGCTGGCCACAGTTCGAGTCTCAGACCTGGAGGCTTGAAACTCATAGGTGTGTGACTGTGTGTGGACAGATTCCTAGGGGGAGAATGGAGAAGAGATTGTGGTGTGGTCATGTCCCTGGGGTGGGTGATATCATGCTGTCTATCCCTGAGCACAGGTGGTCTACAGTAAAAATCTGTTTGTTTTTTTTTCGGAGAGGTTTTTGCTATAGGGTGCATGCGCTCGCCAGACAGACAGAGAGAGACATAGAGACAGAAAGCGAGAAATCACCCCCCAAGGGGGATGGTCACGCCGCAATCCCTTCTCCATTCTCCTCTTGGGATCTTGGGCACGCACGCACACACGCCTGGCGTGAGTTTTAAGCCACTGGGTCCAGGATGCGAACCGCGGTCGACTACGTGGGAGTCCAGCGACATAGCCATTACACTAACTGCTGGTTCCCTAAAAATCTGTTTTAAAACAAACAAAGTCCACATAAATTTTAAAATGCCGTCGAAGTTGTTACAAAACAGAAACTCTTGGTCACTGCTGGTAAAGAGGGTTTCAGAAAACTTATCTAGAATCTGAGTACAAGGCCAGCCCCTGGCCTAAGGGCTAACGGAGTCAGCTCACACATGGCTAGCCATGTAGTTCAAATTCCTGTCCCAGAAGCTTAGAAGCGTGGTGAGCATGTGTGCCCCACATCCTGGTGGGACGGGTAGGGTGCATGCGCTCGCCAGACAGACAGAGAGAGACATAGAGACAGAAAGCGAGAAATCACCCCCCAAGGGGGATGGTCACGCCGCAATCCCTTCTCCATTCTCCTCTTGGGATCTTGGGCACGCACGCACACACGCCTGGCGTGAGTTTTAAGCCACTGGGTCCAGGATGCGAACCGCGGTCGACTACGTGGGAGTCCAGCGACATAGCCATTACACTAACTGCTGGTTCCCTAAAAATCTGTTTTAAAACAAACAAAGTCCACATAAATTTTAAAATGCCGTCGAAGTTGTTACAAAACAGAAACTCTTGGTCACTGCTGGTAAAGAGGGTTTCAGAAAACTTATCTAGAATCTGAGTACAAGGCCAGCCCCTGGCCTAAGGGCTAACGGAGTCAGCTCACACATGGCTAGCCATGTAGTTCAAATTCCTGTCCCAGAAGCTTAGAAGCGTGGTGAGCATGTGTGCCCCACATCCTGGTGGGACGGGTGATGGCGGAGAAAACGAGGTTGTGCCCCATTGGGGGTGCTCCCTTCCTCACCCTCACCCTTAGTCTCTCTGGCAAGCGCATGTGCTCTCTAGCCAAATATTCAATTCCATTACATTTTGATCTATAATTCTGTAAACCAGGACAACACACATAAATCATTGAGTAATGAGAAACAAATGGAAGTAACCTCAGTACTCAAATAGGGGAGCTTGGAGAGAATTCAATCTAGTTATTCTAAATGAGTCTGTAGCCGGCAGGGCAGGAGTTTTATGGACATGGCTCCCATCAGAGTCAGGGCACATTCATGGAAAAGCAGGACTCACAGCACCATGGGGCGCTCCGTGGTGAGAAGAAAGCGCAGAAAACACTGCCGGAGTGTGGTATCATCTGTCAGGAACTGTGCGCTCTTGGGGACAGAATTAGTTGTTCATATTTCCTTCTCAATAACTTTCTTTACCCTAAAAATGTTTTTAATATACATTTATGATAAGAAAAACAAAACCCTCCATGTTTGTCAAGTAAACAAACACTACCCAAGCAGCCTAAACTTCAGGGATCCCGGAAAGAAGCTCATGTGTCTGGAATTTTTAAATAGTTAACAAATCCTTTCCGAAAATCCTTTCCCTAAAGGGACTGGGATTTAAACCACTAGAGAGAGCCCTGACATTTTAATTTCATGTTTTCCTTCTGACCGTATCAGTCTCGTCTTGGAGTTCGAAGGCCGCGGGAAGCATTAGGGCCTCCCCTGGGCTAGAACATGCATGATGTCCCCAGGGAGGCACATCAGGGCACCCTGCCCACCTGTGTAGTGGGAGTCCCAGTGGGCTCTGCCCACGATCCGCCGGTTCTCCTTCATGCAAGCCTTGCACACGATGGCCTTCAGATTGTGGAATTTGGTGAGCCGAGATCTCTGCAAACAGACCAGATGGAGAGGAAAGCTGAGCTAGACAATTCTGGGGGGGCCAGATCACACCGGGAGGGCTGTGTGCAGGACAACCCTCACGGAAGCTGTCCCCAAGGTACAACGTGGCTGGCCGCTGGCACTACCAGGACAGCTGCACGGTCTCCTCGACTGTCGTGACCCCTCCCAAGAGTCTTAAAGAACAAATGCTTTCCTGAGCCCTGTCTTTTGTCCTCTGTGGATTAGGTGTTCATGTCTAAAAAAGAACACTCAGTTGTGCGCCTGTCATAATTTACAAGATTACCACGTAGTCCACATACAAAACCTGTTTAATGGAGCTTATTATTTCAGCTCTTAGTGGCCAGAACTTTCAGTGGAAATGCTGAGTTCATGAGACAGTAGCAGACCGCAGAGTGGACCACTGCTTCTGACTCCCGATTCACTACTAAATATGCTACCCTATGTTTGCTTGTTTTAACCAGGGTGTGATTTTATGATCACGCTACACTTGGTCAAAAGCTTAACTACAGAAAGGAGGCCCAGGTGGCCACCTGCAGACCAGGGTCCCGAGCACCGCTTTTATCTCATGCAGTGGCTCCAGCGCTTAGACCTTTGAGGACAGTCTGTCTGATGTCACGTCAAACCTGAGGGATCTTGCTTCTCACATTCTCCTTTCACTTCTGTATGGTCTAGGCTACTTCTAACTTTTGAATCCTTAAAAGTCCTATGACACCCAGAAACTTTATTTTTGGTGAGAAGCAGTGATGGCATCATGTCCCACATGGCTTCCCTGTGGAGCGAAGCCTGGAGAGCCCTGTCTAGAAGACCTGCAAGCTCTCGTGTGTGCGCGCATGCGAACTGGACTGTGTGAATGAATGCCCGCCTCTCTCAGCCCTGCGGGCATTCACACGGTCCAAATGAGATTGGCTCGAGAGTGCCTTGGAAATCTTCCAGGAATCCCGTAGCAATCGCACTTATAAAGCAGGAATTGCAGCCAATTTCCCCAGCTACACTGACAGCTCTTGGGAGTGCTCCCCTCAGGCTGTGTCCTGTGTGCAGGCAGTCTGCAGGAGCACGCTCTCCACTGACAAGGGGTGAGGGCGGAGCTCTTGAAATGCAAGTGTATTGGACCAGGGGCGGCTGCTCGCCTCCTCAGGAGTCAGGGGTCTCAAACCTACTTGGCAGAAGCTATCAGATATGCTCACGCCGAGGCCAATGTTCCATTCATGTTTCTAGTTTATGAAAGAAACAAGGCAACCCTCTATTAGGAGAGCAACAGGTTGAAAACATAACAGTGGTCTCAGTGTTGTCTGTGCACATTTCAACCCTGGGGACCACAGGACACCCGCTTTCCTAGAGAGCAACTGCAGCCGTTGGTACTACTCAGCTTCCTGACCTCAGGTCAGATTGCTGTTGCCACCTATGGTGGCCCGGCGTCAGCCCCATCCACCATCTCTGAACGCACAGGGAAGCAGGGACTCACGTTCTGTTCTACAAGGACCTCCACAGAGCACCCTTTCTCAGATTGCAGGTACTTCTGATGGAAGAGCTTCCCATCAAAGACATTCCACGGCATGAAATCACTCATCTTCCAGGGGGAGCCACACGCGCTGTTAACCAAGACCAGGGTGGTGAGGCCGCGGACGAAGAGTGAGCCCAGCTGCACAGCCCGGGAGTCGATGTATTCGAGCTGAGGACCAGACAGAGAGCACAGGACAGGTCAGACTCACAGGAGGCTGCCACCGCGGGCCCCCTCTGCGCTGCGCCCTGCTTGCCCGTCGTCTGCTCAGTGGACAGACACTGGTCGTGGCATGCCAGCTGCACAAGATCGGAGCGCTCGCCACAGGCCCTGGGCAGAGGCCGGGCCGAGTGGAGCGAGAGCATCTGCACCGGGCGTGGGACTAGCTCCCTTGCCCGCCTACCCGTCTGTGCGTGCAGGTGCGTGGCAGACACATGTGGGCCTGCCCTAGACAGCAGTGAGCCAGTGTCTGCTGCCTCCCAGGGACCATTGGTCCCACATCTGTGTCTACATGGAGTCTGCGAGGAATGCTCATGACATCACTCACTCTGGGTCTGCTCTTCCCTAAAAATTTTCTTTAGAGGCATCAGGAAGAGAAGCCAGAGAGTATTATTGTGGACACTGAGGTCACTGCGCTTTTAAAACACTCAGTTATTGTAATTAGGATGATCAGTTCATTAAAATCTCACTTAAGGGACCAGCAGGTGGCGATGTGGTTAAGGTGCTGGACACTCCCACATGGCCGACCACGGTTCGAGTCCCGGACCTGGCGGCTTCCTTTCTGCCTTTTTCTCTCTCTCTCTCTGGTCAAATTAAAATAAATGAATGAATAAATAAAATTAAATAATAATTTAAAAAAAATCTCACTTAAAATGAATTATCATTTAAGAATAAAATGGCTTACATATCTCATATCTCTGATAACTTTTCCAAATAATGGACCAGCTGGTGGCATGGTGACTAAGGTGGCTAGACCCCATGTGGCTGACTGTGCAGTTCAAGTCCAGGACCCAGAGGCCTGAAATACATGATGGGGGGACCAGCAGTTAGCATAATGGCTATGTTGCTGGACTCCCATGTAGTTGACCGTGGTTCGAGTCTCAAACCCGGGGGCTTAAACTCACACTGGGCACGTGTGCGTGTGTGCCCAAGATCCTAAGAGGAGAATGGAGAAGGGATTGTGACATGGCCACACCCCCTGGGGGGTGATTTCTCACTTTCTGTCTCTATGTCTCTCTCTGTCTTTCTGGCGAGCGTACGCGTCCTATAGCAAAAACCTCTCAAAACAAGAAAAAAATACATAATGAGTGCACGTGCATGCCCAAAACCACAGCAGGAGGAGAGACGGAGCAGGGCCTGCAGTGTGGCCACACCCCATGGGCTGCTTCCTCCTCACTTTCCTTCTCAGGATCCTATCTGTCTCTCTCTGGTGAGTGTATGTGCCCTCTAGCAGAAAAACAAAAAGCAAAAACAGCCATACAGATATTAAGGAGAGCCAACAACCAGCGTCCCCACTGTGCTGACAGAGAAGCTGCCCTGGGCTCTCCTGGCTGCCATAGTGCCTGGCTTGTGCTGGCCCCACATGGCCAGAGTGAGCTGCAGGCAGGAGGGATGCCAGGGGCGCTGCCAGCGAGGTGAGTGCCACAGGCTGTGTGGTCTGGTTTATCTGTGTCACTCACATTAACCAAGGACGACTCTGAATGCCCTCATACCTGACAGTTTATTAAATGGAAGAGGGCCAGCTCTGGGACCTGATGGCTCAGGTGGCTGGATCCCACACAGCCGACCTTTAAGAAGAAGAACCACAGCAAGCACACGGGTCTGAGCTGGCCCTGCCGAGAGGGCACGGTCATGAAAAGCCAGTTTCCACAGAGACCTCCAGGGGGCCTTCTGCTTGCCGCTGGGTGCCCGGCTACCCTCTCGCTGCTGTCCAAGTGCATCGTGCCTTCGCACCGCGTACTCCTGAGCACATCTGTCTGCCTAGAGCTGCACCGGTCAACGCGGCGGCCAGGAGCCACACAGGACATTCACGCTGGCCTCGTAGAGCCACAGTTAAACTGTGCACAGGAAGCTGAGCCCCACACTGAAGACTGTGGTTCCGATCAGCATCCTGAAAACAAACAAACATGCTGGGTGAGCATGTGTGCGTGCTCAAAATGCTGACAGGGTGAAGTGCTGTGGCCATGCTCCACTAGGGGTTCTCTCTCTGGCTGGTACAAACACTCTGGCAACAAAAGCAATAAACAACGACTCCATGTTCAGATGTTCTAGCCTTGTGCTGGAACAACTCGGTGCCATGTCTGGCTCCGTGGCCATTATACTGGTCAGCACACGGCAGAACACGCCCTCTTTGGAGAGTGCCCTGAATAACTCAGCCTAAGACCCTGTCTTCTCTACCTCGGGGACTCCCCTCTTGGCAACCTCTAGCGCACCCCACTCAACTGCACAGGCTCAGCCTGTCTCTGGTCTCCACTCGTGAGGACACCAGTCGCTCAGAGCCCGCTTACAGCCTGGTGCTGTGGGCTCCCTGGGGCCCAGCCCCACCTGCACCTGTGAGGGTGGCTCACAGTGAGCGTCCAAAGAACGGGTGGAAGTGGCGCCAACATGCTTGGAGCATGGTGCCTCTGAGCGTGTCTGATTTGGTAGATGTTTCTGTAATGGAAAGGATTTCTCACGTTTGTCCTTCCTGCACCTATCTGTTCTGAAGAAAAGACTAAGCAAAGCATACCGTCCTCTCGGAGCACCTACATCTTCACAGACTAACAGCATGGACAACGCCTAAATCAAAAGCAACCCTCCAACAGTCCACAGGCCCCGCCTCTGCTGCCCACAGGCCAGCACTAACTACCTTCTTCCGGCATGCTTCTGAGTTCAGCATGCCTGACAGGACATGCACCTCTGTCCCTGGCTCCTTGTGGTTGACGCTGTTATGGTCTCGCTGCCTTCACACCTATCCCTGTCACATGTTACTGGGATGCTGACTGGGACAGACAGGTTAACACTGGCGTAACCCACATCCTGGACACCCACTCTCACCTGCACGCTGCGCATTGGTTTATGGAGGTCTCCTTTAACTTCTTTCAGTAAAGTCCTGTGGTTGTCAGTGTAGATTCTGTACAACTTTTGATTTTTTCCCTAAGTATTTGTTTTTTCTTTGATGCTAGTATAAACTTAAAAGAACTTTTTTTTAACATGTTGTTTTATAGAATAATTTTGTTATTACATGTTCACTTTTGCATGTAGCAAACTGTTAAACGGGCTTGTTAATTCTAATGATTGCTTTGTAGATTCTTTTGGATTTCGGTAGATATGATCATGCCATCTGCCAATCCCGTAGTCTCATTCTAGACCCTACACTTTGTATATTCTCTCCGCTGACTTACCCCGCCAGCTATTAAACAGAAATGCTGAGAGGCTACCTTGACTCTTTTCCTGCTACAGAAGAAAACATTCCACGTCTTACCAATAGGCAGGACTTTGCCATGGATTCCTGCAATGGTAAAAATCAGATTAAGGAGGCTCCCTTTCAGTCCTCGTTTGTTACGGGTTCTACCATGAGCTGCTGCGTTTAATCAAACGTGTTTCCAGCACCCATTCAGATGGTCACGTGCCTTTCTTCATTCACTATTAACTGAGAATTACAAAGGTTTTCGAGTGTTAAACCAATCCTAGACTCCAGAAATATACTCAATTTGGTCATGATGTATTACAATTTTATATACTGATGAATGTATGTATTTCTAAGTTTTGTTTGAAGCTTTAAATGTATTTTCATGAGCAAAATGGCCTAAAATTTTCATTTCTCGTGCTGTCTGTATGTTGGTGTTAAGGTTTGGCTGCGATTATAAGACAAGCTGGAAAGCCTCCTTGTCTGCTGTCCCCAGAGGAGCTGACATGAGTGGGCGCTGTTCCCTCTGGGGACCCACCAGGGGGGCCCTTTGGTCTGGAGTTCCTGGTGGGAAAGTCTTCATCTCAGATTTGATGCCTTCAGTAGACAGAATCATTTCGGTTTTCTTTTCTTCATAATTTAGTCTTATTAGGTTGCACTGTTCACGGAACATGTTCATATTAACGAAGCTTTTTAGTGTATGGGCTACGATACTCCCTTACCCCCAATGTCCACGTTATCTACAACGATGTCCCTCTCCTCAGTCCACGCGCTCTCCTGATCAGGTTCCTGCCCTTATCACTATTCTGAAATCTTTTAATGAACCTTGTTCTTCTCCATTGATAAATATTGCAGGCCAGGCCACCTGTATCTGGAGTTCTACATCTGCAGGTTTGGCTAACTGCTTATCAAAAGTATTTTACGGGACCAGCAGTTAGCATAATGGCTATGTCGCTGGACTCCCAAGTAGTTGACTGCAGTTCGAATCCTGGACCCGGTGGCTTAAACTCACTCCGGGAACATGTGCGTTCGTGCCCAAGATCCAAAGAAGAGAATGGAGGAGAAGGGACTGAGGCGTGGCCATCCCCCCTGGGGGGTGATTTCTCGCTTTCTGTCTCTCTCTGTCTGTCTGGCGAGCGCACGTGCCCTATAGCAAAAACCTCTCGAAAAAAAAAAAATGTATTTTAAAAAAATTCTACCAGTTTCCCAAAAGCAAAATCAGAACCTGTGTGCCCGGAGTCTAGGGTGAGTGCTGGGTGAAGCAATGCACGGTGGCTGCATAGGCTCGCCCGTGACAGCTCGGTGGATGCAGGCTGCACACGCAGTGGTCTCAGGGTCACACGGTTGGTTAGCAGGGTTTGTGTACGTGCATGCAATGCTGTCATGCAATGACAAAGCTGTAGCTGGCGAATGCCTCAGGCATTTAATGTGCACAGTGGGCGTGTGTGTCATGAGGACTCGAGCACTGTGAGACCAGTACTGCAAGGGCTCCTGCAGCCAACTGCACAGTGCGCATCTTGTGCTTCCCTAGCCCTCGGGCCCGTAGACCCAACCACGCTCACCATCACACCCTCGCTGTGCTCGTCACTCATGGCAGACCTGACTAGAGGGCAGGAGCTGCTGAGCCTGAGGACCTGGGCACCCTACCATTCCCCCACAGGCCGGGGCCAACGTCCTCACTGAGCCCCACCTGTACACCCTCTGGCTGACACACACCCTCACATGCAGCCCCTAGAGGGCCTGGTCACTCTTCTGCCCAGAGCTTTTCCTCAGCACCTGGCCCCAGGATAGTCTAAGCCCCTCTGTGAGGCCTACACTACTCTTAAACTGTAGGGAGTGGCCAGGGACCAGCAGTTGGTGTAATGGCTGTGTTGCTGGACTCCCACTTGGCCGGCCGCTGTTCAAGTCCTGGCCCCCGTGGCTCAAACTCACACTGGGAGTGTGTGCATGTGTGCCCAAGATCCCGAGAGGAGAATGGAGAAGGGAACGTGGCATGACCATCCCCCCTGGGGGGGAGATTTCTTGCCTTCTGTCTCTCTGGCGAGTGCATGCACCTTATAGCAAAAACCATCCCCCAAAAAAGACGTAAACTGTGGGGAGTGGCCAGGGCTGGCACTAGTGATCTTTTAAGTAGAGATGGTCTTTGTGCTGATGCTGCAAGGCATGCGAAAGCCCTAACAGACACACTGCGCTACTCTGCAGGGCCGTGTAAACTGCGGGGAGTTGAGTGTCAGCCAGAGAAGGCCGGGGAGACGGGTCTAGAACTCCGAGACATGAGATGCTCCGCAGCCTCGACCTGGTCTCTCCACTCCCATGTCTGCATGAGAGTAACCCTGAAACGGTGCAGGGCCATGGCCTCTCCGCCAGAGACTCCCACTCCCTCTACTGGTCAGTCTGTCTGCCTCCCCTTTCCCAATCCACTGCCTGCTTCCACTCAGGGCTCCATGTCCCTTTGCCCCGCAGGCCAGGGCCACTGCGTGAGGCTCCTGAGTAGCCCACAAGTTTCCTGGCTGCCTGCTATGAAATGCTCCCCAGCCTTCCTCACTTCTGCCCCTTACTCATTAAGTGACTCTCACCTTTCAGAGGTCCAGTCTGCTCTTGCGGATACTGACGAACGCAGGAGCCACGAGTTTACCAAGGGAGGCAGAGACAGTATTTCTGGGTGTCATGGCAGAGGCCACTTCAGTTCTGCCTGAACTCCCAGAGTCTGATTCCCTCCAGGCTCACGGTTCACAACTAGCCTGCCTCACTCTCTTCCTGACCCAAAGAATCAAACATGACCAAATCCAAACTAATGCAGGCCTGGGGGTGCTCCCAGGCTCAGCGGTCTTCAGAAGGCATAAAGTTCCAGCAGAGGACTGGAACTCACACTTCGGCTGAACTCGTACTCCAAGACATGTTTACAGACATTAATTCAGGTTCTAAGTAATGCTTTCTTTTGTCCCTACTCCAAATACGAATGAGGGAAAAGATCTGTATGCACTGAGGGAGAGCTAGCACGTCTGTCGGGCAGTGCTGGTGCAGGGGCCTCTGACTCACTCGGTCACATCTGGCCACAGTCGGCACATCCACGCAGTACCCTGGGCTCCAGGAGACAGAGACAGTATTTCTGGAGTGTCATGGCTACAAAATGTTTATTTCCCAAAGTATTTCTCAGGCACATTAGCTTTGTGCTTCTATTTTTAAATCATAAAAGAAGGTTGAGAAGGTAAAATTTATTGCTCCTCCTCGGCATGTCTTATCTCAAACTGCTGCAAACGGGGGTCCTGAGAAGGAGAGTAACTGAGACCAACCCCAAATTACTCACCAGACACACACACACCTCACTATGGGCCACACGGATGACAGGACTTTGACCGCTACATGGTACGCCCTGAGGCTGAGCCACTGTCAGCCCAAGCTTGTCCACGGTGCTAAAAGGTATGGCCTTGGCTAGTCCAGTTCAATACGCACAGTCGACAAATAAGAGCAGTCTGCACGGCAGGGTGTGGACCTGTGGTGCTCTGGAAAACAGGCTCTTCCTGCCCACGACATAGAACCAGGGTCTCCAGGCACTTGCAGGGAACAGGGAAAGTGGAAAAACCAGCTCTCCCTGTGCCTGCACCTCAGTAACTACTTAGCAGTGAACAGCTCACCTGCTGGTGTTGCCAGCTAGGGAAGGCTCAGGCTGTTGGCAGATACTGGCTCATCTCAGCAGCACCTTGCCAGATGCCTGCCTAAGGGTGGGAGCGAGACTAGGAGAATGCCATACAATGCATCACTGTGTAGAATAAGCAAATGGCCATTTTCTTCTGTTCAATGGGCCTGGTTTGCTTCTGGAGGGTCCACACTACGGCCCTCCCCTGCCATGGGCACACTGCTACCCGGGGCTCAGGGTCCACACTATGGCCCTCCCCTGCCCTGGGCACACTGCTACAGGACACAGACGGCACCAGGTGACCTTCCCGGAGGGCCACTGTCACCAGGTCTGGCAACTCCAGGTGTCCACAGTCACCCCCAACCCCTTACACTCAGGAGCCAGCCGACATCCACACACCCACTGCTACGAAATGGACTCACTGGAATTCCTGCCGTGTCTCCGCCTCAGTCCCCCCTCAGGGGTCAGGCCAGAAACAAGCACCGTTTAGCTCCAGCCCTCACTGTCCCCGCCTGGGCGACCGCAGGAGCCTCTTCACTGGCATGCCTGTTCCCTGGAGCAGTCTACACCACGACAGGAGAAGCGAAAGATCACAGCCTGTGGCTCTGAGGCTTTCAGTTCAGGTGATAGCTTCTACCTCCACTTTCCTCCTCAGCACATTTTCCTGAGTGCCGGAGGGGAGCTGGTGAAGAGCAGGACTCTGCAGTGGGTCTCGGGTGATCCCACATATGCACCCACCCACCTCCACCCAGTGGCTGGCCACCCACTGGACGCTGAGTGAGCCACGCCCCTCCTGCCACCCACTGGGCACTGAGCCAGTCACGCTCCTCTGTCCCACCTCCACTTCTTCTGTCTTTAAGACTCCTGCTTCTTCTTTTTCTTTCTTTTTTTTAAAAATTATTTATTTATTTCATTTATTTTATTTTGGACAGAGAGAGACACACAGAGAGGGAGGGAGAGGGAAAGTGAGAAGGCAAGCCGCCAGGTCCAAGACTCAAACCATGGTCAGCCATGTGGGAGTGCCCAGCGCCTTAACTACCACACCACCCACTGGTCCCTCCTGCTTCTTTCTGAAAATTCAGCTTCTGGTGTATCCTCTAACAACCCTGACCTGACTTTTCTACCATGCCCTCCCACCATCAGTGTGCTGGCTACCAGAGGGAGACGGAGGAGAACCAAGCGTGGATGTGCAGTGTGTCTGGGGCTGTGCTGTCAGACGGGCGGCGCTGTACCCAGCAGGGCGTAACCAGGAGAGTATTCACTGTTCACTTACGAGAATAAACACCAAGGGTAACAACTGCAGGTTAGCTCAGAGCTCAGAGCTCAGGGCCACCCAAGACCCAGCCCTGCTAGTCTGTGCATTCTGTGCGCGTGCCACCCCGTGTACAGGAGGCTGTGTGCTGTCAATGCTGTCTCCATCTTCAAGGGGAGAAGGGGAAGCAGTCCGAGCTCTCTAAGTTCACTAAGGAAACAAGGTCTTTCCCCAGTGCTGTTACCTCCCCTCGTGTCTTACTGGCTAGACTGGGTCCCTGCCTGGCCGGGCTAACGCCATAACAGTGAGGGCACCTGGCTCTCCAGTCCCAGGTGGCACAGCACGGCGGCCTGGAGAGGGTCGACTCCACCTGCTTCTCTTATCGATGTCTCCAGCTGCTCCACCCGTGTCTCCACGTGCATCTCTGTCTACACAAACTTATATCGATCAATAAGGAAATGGGGGAGAAAATTAAACATAATGCTGTTCTGAGTTACAATCGTTACTTTATATAAGATACTGCCAAAGAGGTTTTCCTTTCCCCACTGGATTGACTAGTATCCTTTGTCAAAAATTGGTTGGAGGTATGTTTTGAGGTTTATTTCTGGAGTCTCTATTCTGTTCCATTGGTCCACCTGGCTGTTTCTATGGCAATACCATGCTGTTTTGATTATCACAGCTTTGTGATATAGTTTGGGGCCAGGGAGTGAGATGCCTCCTACTCCACTCTCCTTGCACAGGATTGCTTTGGTAATACAGAGGTTTTTTATTGTCCCAGACAAATTCTATGATTGTTTTTTCTAAATCTGTGAAGAATGTCTCTGGTAATTTTATTGAGATTGCATTAGATATGTAGATTAATTTGGGTAGAATTATTATTTTGATTATATTAATTCTTCCAATTCAGGAATGTGGGATGTCCTTCCACTTTTCTGTGTCATTTTAAATTTCTTTTTTTAGATTTTCCCAGGCACGTGTGCATGCTTGCCCAAGATCCCAAGAGGAGAATGGAGGAGAAGGGATTGCAGCGTGGCCATCCCCCCCCGGGGGTGATTTCTCACTTTCTGTCTCTCTGTCTGTCTCTGTCTGTCTGGCGAGTGCACACGACCTACAGCAAAAACCTCCCCCCCCAAAAAAAAAAAAAAAAGAAAAAAAAAAAAAGAAGAAGCACTTGCACATCCATGTTTACTGTGGCATTAGCCATGATTGCTAAGACATTTAACAACCCAAATGTCCACAAACAGATGAATGGATCGAAAAAGTGTGGCATATACTCTATGGGATACTACTCAGCCATTAAAAAAACAAACAAACAAACAAACAAACAAACAAGATCCTGACATTTGGTAAAGAGGACGAATATGGAAGATTGACAGCTGAGTGAAGCAAGTCAGGCTATGAGAGAGACACTGTATGTCCCCACTTAATATATAACAACTGTCTGCACTCTATGGCAGAAACTGAAAGACAGAGGGTATAGAAGCATGGAAAATTGTTATAGATACTGGAGACAATAAGGGAAGAGGGTGGGATAAGGTGGAGAGTGTGATGGAAGAAATTAAGGAGATAAATAGAGAAGTGAGACATTTATGGGATACAGAAATGGACTGTAGTCTCTTGATAATGTGCGCAGTATCCTCAGCTGGGCTGCATGAGGTGTATTTGTGTTGGGTAAACTCACCTTACAGGCCAAGTGAGGTACAGTGATAGAATGTATACAATAAATTAAAAATAAACTCATCTTTAAAAAAGATACTGCTAAGGGGAACCAGCAGTTAGCGTAATGGCTATGTCGCTGGACTCCCACGTAGTCGACCGCGGTTCGTGTCCCGGACCCGGTGGCTTAAAACTCACGCCGGGCGCGTGTGCGTGCGTGCCCAAGATCCCGAGAGGAGAATGGAGGAGAAGGGATTGCGGCGTGACCATCCCCCCTGGGGGGTGATTTCGCGCTTTCTGTCTCTATGTCTCTCTCTGTCTGTCTGGCGAGCGCACGCGCCCTACAGTGAAAATCTCTCCAAAAAAAAAAAAAAAAAAAAGATACTGCTAAGCAAAGCTTAATTTAAGTCCCCTCCAACATCACCATCGTATTGGAATAATTGAAAACATTCCAACTGCTTTAGTGGGTGCCTCCTGTCAGGGTTAGCCGCTCTTTAACACAGCAAGGTAGGGAGACCTGCAGCAGCAGTGCCTGAGCTGAGGCCTTCTTAGCACCCGTGACAAACTCAGGAGAAAGAAACACCACTCCTTTTTAAAACAATTAATTAAGCAGTTAATAGTGAGCATAAGCAATAAATTACAAAGAGCTCATGAATTATCCTTTTACAAAACAGAAGAAATACATACAGTTTAAGTCTGGATAAAAAGTAAGCTATCACTCCTAATAAAAACCTTCATATTCTTTCGTTCATGTTAGTAGGACAAACTCTAATTTAGAGATAACTGAACAGGGGACCAGTGGGTGACATAATGGTTACATTGCTGGACTCCCACATGGTCGACTGTGGTTTGAGTCCTGGACCTGGCAGTTTAAAACTCACACCGCGAGTGTAAAGTGCATGGTCAAGATCCTGGGAGGAGAAAGGAGAAGAAGGGATCGCAGTGTGGCCATCCCCCCTCAGGGGTGATTTCTCGCTTCTGTCTCTCTCTGTCGAGTGCATGTACCCTATAGCAAAAATCTCTCAAAAAAAGTCTCTGGAATAAGTCGCCCAAAATCAGTGCGACACAGAGACGGCTGAAATAGATCATGATTAAGTCAAAAAACTGAATGATTCTTGGGACGTGCGGATGGCATAACAGTCACATCGCTGGAGGCCCATGTAGTTGACCACAGCTAAGAGTCCTGGACCCAGTGGCTCAAACTCATGCTGGGTGCATGTGCATGTGTGCCAAGATCTTGAGAGGAGAACAGAGAAGGGACTGCAGCGTGGCCATCCACCCCGAGGGGTGATTTCTCACTTTCTGTCTCTGTCTCTCTGGCGAGCACACTCACCCTATAGCAAAAAACAAACAAAACGAAAAAAACAAAAAAAACTCTCTCTTAAAAAAAATCAAATAACTGCACAGGGCTAGCCCTGTCGTGTCAGGTGCTCGAGAGGCCCAGTTCGCATATGGTTACATGCTGGACCCCCCAGACCGGTCAGCTGAAACACGCTGGCACACATGTAAATGCTGAGATCAAGAGGGAGGACTGGACGAAGGGGCATGGCCAGACTTGGCGAAGGCACCTCTCCCTGCTGCTCTCACACGCTCCATCATGAATGGAGGAGATAATTCACTGAGTAATCCGAGAACCAATTAACACCATGCTTATTTTCTCATACATGATGCGTGTTTGTAGATCAAATATATCATATACATAAACCCCAATGTCCCATGCATGTAATATACGAATTTCGTTCAACACAAGGAAAACAGAAAGAAAAGCTGAATTTCTTGTATGCTGAGCTTGAGGTCTGACCCCATCCCTCCCTCGCCCATGCCTGATGCCGTTGGCACCCACGTGCCTTTATGAAGTGGCAGCAGCAGCTACTTCGCCAGCCCGTGCCCTCCTCTCTCAGCTCCTGAGTCTAAGCTGTCCACTCCGAGACCAGCCGGCACGTCCTCGTGGAGCAGGAGGGTGCACCGGCTCGTGCTCTCCTACGGCTGGCGGGTGTGCCGTTGTTCTCCAGCTGAGCTTTCCTGCCCATGTCTTGAGGGGAGACTTTCATTCTAAGATCTATGCAATTCCCGATGAGTTCAGTAAGGACAGCTCCCTGGCGTGACAAGAGCACTTTTTTTCAGAAGGGAGAGGCTTCAGTTACTGCCACGTGAAGACCCCCCAGACTGGAGGAAGCTCCTGAAGCAGGTCTACGCAGGCACTGCCCCACCCAGGAGAAAGGGCCCCCACACTGCAGCGTCCTGCTCCCAGACACAGCACAGGCTCAGGGAAGAAATGGCTCTTGGGGTCTGGGCAGACAGGGCCTCCCAGAGAACCCTGAGCTCAGCTCCCGCGGGAGCTGCCGTGACATCGGCATGGGCTCCAACAGCCATGGGCCCTAGGATGTAGGGACACCCAGGAAGGAAATACAGCTACTCACATGTGTCACTTGAACGTGGCCTGGCTGGAATTCTGCCCCATAACTTGCCCTTTCACACGAGTTTGTTTTGGTGCAAAAACATTGAAATCCATACAGTTTTAAACTAATACGCACATTGCATAAACTTTCTGAAGACCTCTCACATAATTATTAAATGGCAATTAGAAATTAAAAAAAAAAAAAAGAAAGAAAACTCACGGGCACGAAAGCTGAAGGGCTCTCTCTGGCTTTTCCCCAGTTTAGGGTCTCCGTGGCACAGGAGCGGAGAGACCCCTGAGAGCGGCTGAGTGCAGACGCCAGCCTCAGCCCACATGAAGACACGTGCTAGTCCAGTGCTGGCATGACAGCCACGTAGCTGGCATCACAGAGTACATCACAAAGCATGCTCGCTGCAGATCGGACTCTAACAAAATGCTGGAGTGAGCGAGGCAGACTTTTCTCCTCCTTTACATGCCAAGAAAGCATATGGCATGCTCCCTGGAAGGCTACTGAGCACAGGAGGAATCTCGACTCCAGGGCAGGCTCCCCACACCACAGTGGAAACCACCGTGAAAAAGCTGAATCGTAACGGGAGTGCCCACAGGAGCACGTCTCATGACATAACCCAGAGAGGGTCCTGGAGAGTGGTCACCCCCGTGTCCAGGCAGACCTTCAGTGGTCTGGCATGGGGCTCCCTCCTCTCCCTTAGGGCCATTTAAAGCAGAAACAGCCATTTTCACAGTTACACATTTCCTATCTAACTCAGTCTATGGCTTAAAGCAACCATGTGCCGTGTGCGTGAGCACGCACACGCACACACACATGCTAAGCAGCATTAAGCAAGCACAATAAACAGGAAGTCCTCTAGAAACACAGGCTGAAGGCTCAGCTGGCAGTCATGGACACGAACAAACGCGTGACCTGCACTCAGGAAGGCGCTGGCCCACCAGGAGGACCCAGCCTGCCACGCCTCGTGTCCACGGTGGCAGCCCTGTGTGCCCCCTCTGCTCATGAGGGAAGACAGCAGGTGACTCAGCGTGGGCGAGCCAGGGTGGGAGGTGAGGGCCCCACGCACCCAACAGCTACAAAGAACATGACACGTTTTGCTGTATTTAATTTTGGCATCTTCATTTTACAAATGAGAGGAAAAGGCTCAGGAAGGTTCAGTTACTGTGTTCATGAGAACTGGTTCAAGACCAGATAGCTGGAAGTGAGAGACCCAGAGCCAGCTCTCACCTGCGGCCCACTGCTCAGGGCTGGTGAGGAGTGAGGACGCAGAGGCTGTCCGTGCGTCCAGTTCTAGTGAAAGGGGAGGGGGCACAGCTGAGGGTCCCAGGCTGCAGTGTGGGCAGCTTGGCAGCCTGCCACCTGGTAGGTGCCACTGGTGCCTAGAGAGAAGGTCCCAAGGTGGGTGCTACTGCTTAGTATTAAGACTTACAGCACTCACCTACTGATGACTCAGAAATCTATTTTTCTTTTTTTTTTTTTTTAAGTTTTTGCCATTAGGGAGCATGTGCTTGCCAGAAAGAGAAGGTAAGAGAGAAAGTGAGAAATCACCCACCCTCTGGGAGGATGGCAATGCCACAATCCCTTCTCCATTCTCCTGCTGGGACTCCGGACATGCATGCACATGTACCTGGCATAATTTTTAAGGTCCAGATCTCAAACTGTAGTCAGTCATGTGGGAGTCCAGAGCCTTAACTATGCCACCTGCTAGCCCCGAAAATCAATTTAAAAAAAAATTTTTTTTGGAGAGGTTTTTGCTATAGGGCGCATGCGCTCGCCAGAAAGACAGAGAGAGACAGAGAGACATAAAGCGAGAAATCACCCCCCCCCGGGGGGGATGGCCATGCCGCAATCCATTCTCCTCCATTCTCCCCTCGGGATCTTTGGCACACACACACACGCGCCCGGCTTGAGTTTAAGCCACTGGGACCGGGACTCGAACCACGGTCGACTACGTGGGAGTCCAGCGACATAGCCATTACACCAACGGCTGGTCCCTAAAAACCAAACCCAAAACCAAACTCTGTTTTGGCCCACTGGTGGTGTGGTGGTGAAGGCAGCTGGATCCTGCAGGGCCCAATGTGCAGTCGAGCCGCCACCAAGCAGCTTGAGAAATAGCTGGGCCCACGGAATAGCGTGTGTGCACGGAATTCTGAAAGGAGGAACGGAGACGGGAGGCAGTGCGGCCATTCATAGGGCGCTTTCCCACTCCCCTACCCTCCCCCATGAGCACATGCACCCTCCAGCAAGTTAGATAATCAGAAACAAAAACCCCAGTTGTTTTGAGAATGGATATAAGTTTCTAACACAAAAGAAAAAACCCTGACATTGTTCATTTAATTAGACTGCTAAGATAATCTGTTTATGAGTCAGACCTAGTATGTAAGAGTTTTGAAGTTAGAGTAAAAGGGCATTTATAAGTGAAATTTATTTCTTCATTAGACAGACAAGTAAAAATTAATTCCATTAAATGAAAGCTATAAATAAAACTATTGTTATCAAATGATGTTTCTAGGGAACCAGCAGTTAGCGTAATGGCTATGTCGCTGGATTCCCATGTGGTTGACCGCGGTTCGCGTCCTGGACCCGGTGGCTTGGAACTCACTCCGGGCGCGTGTGTGTGCGTGCCCAAGATCCCGAGAGGAGAGTGGAGAAGGGACTGCGGCGTGACCATCCCCCCTGGGGGGTGATTTCTCGCTTTCTGTCTCTATGTCTCTCTCTGTCTGTCTGGCGAGTGCATGCGCCCTATAGCGAAAACCTCTGAAAAAAATAAAATAAAATAGGTGTTTTTAAAGCAAAGTCTTAAAATTACATCAACAACCCCTCTGACCCTGGGATCTTCCAACAGGAAATAAATACCAGTAACACCTAAAAAGCATAGCTGAAGAGAAGAGTCAGAGTTGAGCTGTGACTGGGGCCACTCTGCGAGTTGAAGGGAAAACACTCTTGAATGGCACCATGTGACTAAGAAGGGTGGACCTCCCTGAGGAGGCACTGCCCTCTGCTTCCTGCAAACTGTCTTTGATGAGCCCTGGCAGGGGAGGGTGCAGGTAGTGGGAGTGGCCCTGCCCTCCAGGTGTCTGGGAAGGGCCCAGGATCACAGGCCATCCAAGATGTGTGTGGGCTAGACTGATGGCTCCAGAAAGGCGGCACACTGTCCTGAGGTTAGGGTCTATAAAGAAACGAAGAGAGTATTCTCTTGAATTATTCGACTACCAGGCCATACTGAGATCGCACGTCTCTCTCCCCTGCAGTCGAGGGGGCACTTGTCAGCACCTGTCTCAGCCGCTCACATGGGCTGTGCAAGAGCCCCACACCACGACAAGCTCGTGTCCGAGTATGCCTTCCTGATTCCTCCTGTGAGACCCCAACTATGAGGGGACAAAGCTGGAAAGAACGCCGACCCTTTGGCCACTGCATGGCCGTCCTCAGCTGACAGCGACCGGCCGCGTCTGTACCTGTAGGTTCACAAGCTGCACAGTGGACCTTCCTTGGAGACACAAGGCCTGCGCGAGGAACGCGTGCAGATCCTCCAGGCAGAGGGTGTCCACCTGAAAGACAGGGTCCAGCATTAGGCCAGGGCAGTGCAGCATGCCCTGTAGACTGCCTCAGCCAGTACAGGAGGTGGACACAGTGCATGTTCATGCATGTCCCAAGGTGCGTCGGGCCCTGGACGGCAGAGGACTCATGGGGAGGGAAAGCACCCCGCTGAGCTCACCGTCATACCCCTGGCTGGAAAGAGCTCTCTGCACGAAGTTCTTGGCTGCACTTGCCACCGACAGGAAGGCTGGGGTTGGGAGTTTGAGGAACCCGCACATATAGTAAAGTACTCTTTATCAAGATAGAAAGTTCTGGGGGCCAGCAGTTAGCGTAATGGCAATGGCTATGTTGCTGGACTCCCACATGGTCAACCGTGGTTCAAGTCCCAGACCCGATGGCTTAAACTCACGCCGGGCGCATGTGCGTGCGTGCCCAAGATCCCGAGAGGAGAATGGAGGAGAAGGGATTACAGCGTGGCCATCCCCCTGGGGGTGATTTCTCGCTTTCTATCTCTCTGTCTCTGTCTGGAGAGTGCACGGGCCCTATAGCAAAAACCTCTCCAAAAAAAGAAAAGAGAAAAAAAAAGATAAAAGAAAAAAGAAAAAAAAAAGATAGAAAGTTACAGAACATCTGAGAGTCATCACAAAGCACCAAGGAGGGCAGCACCTTCGAGCGTCACAGGCACTCACTTTTCATTTCAGACTGCTTGAAGCAGACGACTCCGAGAATTCGGGGCAGACAGCACCTTGTGAGGCTAAGTGGGGTCATCAGGGCTGCGGTGAACAGCCACCTTCAACAACTCTGAGGAAGTTGTGCCTTGGATCCCAACTCACAGTAAATCATGATCCCACAACACAAGTTCCCTCCAGTCCTGCGGAGTGCCCCACTGCGCAACGGGACCAGGGTCCGGTGTGGAGAGCCCTTCGTTCTGGGAGCCAGCATGTGGCCAGAAAGGGGGCTGCTCCCTCGCCCATCATGGAACACACGTGCATGGGCACCTGGTGCTACACCATCCCTGGATGACCTGCATCTGGGTCGGGGTTTCACACGTGGTAGAGCAGCTCCCTCACTGTGGTCTACTGAGAGTTGGTCCTCGACACAAGTTCCCTCCAACCACGTGGAAGCAAAGGTCTGAGGAGAGCACGCAAGCGAGAGCAGGGAGAGAGCGAGATGTGGGCGGGAACAGCTGGGTCTCAAGTATTTATGGAGTGAGAAGAACCAAAGGCAGAGAGGACAGACAGCTGGGCGGCGGCAGCGGCAGGCTGGGCCTGCCACCCTCAGCCTTGCACCGCTGGGCTTTCCTCCTGCAGCCACCGTCTGCTGCCCAGAGAAGGAGCTGCAAGCTCCCGACACCATTAGAGTGCAGGACTGCTCTCCAGGGAGGGGTGCCTTCGTGGCAAGGAAAGGGCTGGGGAAAAACAGGGAAACAAACCCATCAGTAACAATTGCATGTTCTTACAAAATGCAAAATACAAAACTCATCATTGTACAGGGAGTGCCGAGGGCACCGAGCAGAGAAAGGCCCTCGAGGTTCCCTGGGGTGGAATTCTCTGTAAGAGTGAGTTTTTTAAAAAACAATCGCTAATTTGTAAAGTAAATTCAGTTTAAAAAAATCTGGATTGCATAGCTTTCTATCCCAGGCAAATGAGAACGTACAAATTGCACCGAAGAAGATGCCACGTGCAGGGAGAGCGGTCAGACCAAGGAGATGGTGCAGAGGGGTCAGGAGAACCCGCAGTGACATCTCAGAGGGACAGGGAACAACACCTCCTCAATGGTGAGACAAAAGCCATCTTAAAATAACGGAGCTGGGCAAGGGAGGCATTCTAACACAGCCCTTGTCTCATGAAGGGGCCAAACAGGATCAAGAGTGTAGAAAACTATTCAAAGGCCAACTTCTTGACTGGCCTTTACGCTTTCACATATAGAATGAGTGTAAGATGGAACTGTGCCAGTGGTGACTGACACTGAGACCCAGAGCCTGGCCACCACTCCGTGGCCATCTGGCTGGAGGACAGCACGTGACAACTTGGTGACAGGTGGGCATGCACCACACGTCTGCTTTCAGCCCATGTGACGACAGGACGAGGGGCTCTGCAGCAGGCTGGCTCGGGGCTGTTCTCCGAAGGCAAAGGCACGTGTGGGTGAGGGGACAAGAAGGCGTGGTCGGTAAGTCATCTGTCCAGACGCCAAGCTCCAAGGGAGAGACCGGGCCCAGCCAGGCCCAACCCTGACTCTGCCCCCGTTACCCAGATGACACAGGGTGGCAGGGACACCAAACTAGAACAGACCCCCAGCTGCGAGATCCCCAAAGCCCCAATTACTGTGCCTGCACTGTGATCTAAGGGGACAGGGCATGCGGGGATTAGGGACAAACAGTGTCCCATGGAACAGGTGGAAAAAGACGACTCGGGGAACAGCCATGGCAGTTCCCAGGCTCCACATCCCACGGACAGCAAGGCCCGGGGTCACAGGCAGATGGCGGAGGCTCGAGTGAGCAGCTGGTTGTTACCTGCACAAAGAGGTAGATGAGCAGGCAGCACAGGGCTCGGAGTGGGCTCTCGACGGCCTGCAGCTCTTCCCGCGAGGAAGAGAGGTTGAAGCAGGCCAGGAGCGTGTCCAGTCGGCGCGCCTCCACTCCTGGCTCCTGGCTCAGCCACAGGACTTTCAAACTAGGTGTTCCCCCTAGTTGGAGAGAAAGCCCATTCACCACGATTCTTTGCAGTTCTAAGTTGCTGCTGCTTTTAGAGATACCACAAAATAAAGTTCTTCCCTTCCTTGTGAACTTGAGACTTTAAAGCTTTAAAAGAACTAGAAAGGTAAATATGAACAGAGCTTCCTGGTTTAAAAAATAAGTAAAACCTCAACTGCCAGCATATATCATGCATCTGTATTTCACAGAAGCCTCCTCCTTCCTAACCGAGTTCCAAGGACACTGGGGCTTCCTCTCCTGCCTGTGCCGCACTCTGCAGTGAAGCCCGAGTCCCCTCAGTGTGCGTCTCACACCGGAGAGGAGCATCCTTGCTGGGGCAGCAGTCGGGCCGGGCACTAGATGGGTGATTTTCAGACTTCCATGTGCAAAAGATCAGCTGCGGAAAAACTATTAAAACGGAAATTCCTGAAACTACCATTTAGGGGCGATGTCTATACTTTTCACATACATTTAAATGACTAAAATCAGAAAAGGGAATCCCTTCCCCGTTTACTGCTGGCGAGTCTGAGTGAAGCACGCACAGCTGCGGGGCACAGCAGCTCCAGGTCTGCTCTGCTAGCGGCAGGAGGGTGCTGGCTCTTGGCCTGGACACTTGCCTGGGGCTGGCAGCCTGTCTCCACGACTGCCAGAGGCTATGCTTTCCTCATGGGCTCGTAGGCATGTAAGGAGAGGCCCCAACACGAGGCTGCCAAGGTCTAAACTAAAGAAACACAACCCACTAGCTAAATGGTGTCGGAAGGAAATGGCCCAACAGAGGAGACCGCCTCCCTCCCCCCTGCAGCCCTCAGCACACTCCATCGGAAGGGAAGTGGCCAAAGTGTCCCCTCTACCAGACAAGCTTTCTCAGCAGCTACCTTGGAGAGAAAAAATAATTTTTCTCTTGAGTGAAATAAAATGCTAAAGATAACTGACGAAAACAAAACCCAACTCTATGGCACTAGCTTCTAGTGATAGAAATATTAGCCAGGATAATCACGATGTCAGTGGTTACCTCCTGGAAACATTTCCAGGGGAGTAACCACCTGGCTCACCGCTCCTCCCGTACTGCCCACGTACTGAGCACAGTCTTCACGTCTGTAAACGGACAGAAAATCAGGAGGCACGTTCCATATCCCAGCACGGAAGAATGCTCTGGAGCACCAGTATGTGCCCATAAACAGCTTTACTGGAACATGGCCACACTCATTTGTCTTCTTAAGGCCCGGGCTCCATCCACACTAGGGACAGAGCTGAGTATGGACCATGAGACCTGGAATTCCACCCTCTGGTCCTTCACAGGAACTCTGCCAGTCTCTGGTCTAAGGTAAGTGATGATCTTGCAGGGCCACAGTTATTTTAAACATACTTAAGCATAACAGTGTAATACAAGAAAAATGCAAACTATGAAATATGTCTAGAATCGAGTGTCACAGGAGTGCTCAATGACATGCTTTCTGAATAAGCATTTGGTGACCTGCTCACTCCTGCCCTCCAGGGTCAACCCCTGCCTTGAGCTCAGTTCCCCCAGCAAAGGATTTCCAAGTACCCATCTAAAGAAAGGCCGAGGAGAGAGGCAGACCCAGCAGACAGTTGAGAGTCTCCTGCCCTGCCTGGCTACATCACTGTGATGGCTGAGCACTGACACGTCACCCTGGACACATGAGCTGCGACAACTCCAGTTGCTCTGCTGGCACCTGAGTGGCCCGTCGGGGGGCAGTGCTACTCAGGAGGCCTTACAGAGATGAGGCAGACCGTGACTCCTCAGCGCAAAGGGTGAGCAGAGGCATGCTGGAGGGCAGAGCAGGACAACCGGGCCAAGGGGAGCAGAGGCTTTGCTGGAGATGGGCTGGACACTGCTGGGGTGGCCTCTTTGTGAGCCTGTAGGGAGTTTGGTGGGGGCATTATGCCCTCCTGCTTCCCTCATCCTGGCCAGCTACCCGCACCACGGGGTGACCCACATACCAGGTACCACTGGGGAGGAAGGTCCCCACCTGGGGGCACACAGGAACCAGCCAAACAACCATACTCAGAAGGCCCTGGGTGCCATAGCACAGCGATTGCGGGGAGGGGTGCCATGCAAGAGGACTCAGCGGAGATTTGAGGAAAGAATGAGGATTTGCTAAGGTGAAGGGGGAAGGGGAAGTCTGAGAAAGGAAACATCTACAAAGGTTTTTACCCTCAGAGCAGTGAGAAGGCCCTGAAGGACACAGCCACAGGCATGCCACTGCCCTCAGGAGAGCATCTTGCTGCAGTGGGAAGGTGACAGAAGGTGTGGGTGGGAAGTGGCAAGCAGAGCCTGGACAGCTCGAGACCATCGACAAGAGGTGTGCTGGGGAAGAGGGCTCAGGGGCAGGCCCTGCAGACTGCAGTGGCTTACTGCATAGAAAACTGCACTATTCCCATCGGTGTCCGGGGATGCAGTGCTCCTTAGGAACTACAGAGAACCTGACCTTGGTGTCAGTGCACATGAGCCACTGAGGCTCTGGTTCTCACCTTTGGCCCTCGGACATACGACATGCAGGCGAACGAAAGAGCTGGTCAACAAGGTATGGACCTTCCTCTCCTTCATAGCTCTCATTGGACAAACAACCTTAGTATCACCTGGAAGCTTAAAAGCATAAACTCTTGGGCCCTACCCAGAGGGACTCCATTGGGAATTCTAGGGATGGGGTGCAGAAGTCTGTTTTAATATGCCCGAGAAGTGATTCTGATGCAGACAAAGCTTAAATACCTTTCAAGATACTTCAACAAAAAGGCTAAGAAATTATTTACAGACAAAAGCACATCAATTTACCAAATAATAAAACAATTAGTTTTTGAGGTGGCCTAAAGATTCAACAGATTACAGAAATTTCACCACCAGAGTGAAAAACTATGCCCTCACAACGCCAGAGGACTCTAATCCTAAATTCAATCGACAGTTTGGCCAAGGCTGGTTTGCTGAGTGCTGTACAGGGACTAGGATGAGAGTCCGTACGCCCTCCAGAACAAGAGTCTGCCTCTCTGGCGGGCAGGCTCTGGGCAGCCTCTGCAGCGCTCTGAGTAGTCCCAGGACACTCGAGTCCTCTGGGGACACTCCACAAGGCTCGGTTACAGGCTGCTTCTAGTCCTACACGCACAGCACCAGCGCCCCCTCTCTACACAGAGGTGCTTCTCCGCTAGCATGTTCAGTCACCGTTTTCTCCCTGAGAGAACATGCTGGCCATGTGCACCTGCCAGAGACAGAGATGGAGACAGAGACAGAGAGGGGGGAGGAGCGAGGACCCTGATGGGTGGACAGAGAGGGGGAGGAGCGAGGACCCTGATGGGGTGGACAGAGAGGGGGGTGGGCAGAGAGGGGGAGGAGCGAGGACCCTGATGGGTGGACAGAGAGGGGGGTGGGCGAGGACCCTGATGGGGTGGACAGAGAGGGGGGTGGGCAGAGAGGGGGAGGAGCGAGGACCCTGATGGGGTGTGGTCACACCACATTCCCTTCTCCACGCCTCTGTCCTGCTGGGATCTTGGGCGCAAGCGCACGCACGTGTTTCAAGCCACCAGGCCTGGGATTTGAACCTGCTGGACACGTAGGACCCGACTCCCTTAACTAGGTTATGGGGCTGGCCCTCTAGTCACCGCCTTAGCTAGGGGAGGGGTGAGTCTTTGTAAAGGGTCATTTAGATTAGTCCTCTTCTAGCTGTAAACTCCCTCTAAACAGTTTGCTCTAGTATGATAACCTACAATGCTCAGATAAGGGAAACCCTCAGTTAGTAATTTTAGTTTAAAAGAAACACATTTTGATCAGAACTGGGAAGCACATTGGTTCGGAGGTGCTCCAACTGTCTAGTGTGGAGGAGAACATGGACACCACCTACCCTCAGGTCATGAGGAGACTCTGCTCATCAAAACCAAGGGGCACTGCGTCCACCCAGAGCCCAGGAACAGCTGAGATATTTCTAGCAGTAATGCAGAGACTGAACCCTGCAAGCCGGAGCCCCAGCTCCCCACCAGGATCACGTGAACCCAGTTTTCTAATTCAGCAGAAGTCCCTGTGTGAATAATGGGCAGGATGGCACAGGGGCTTTTCAGGAGGGCCCTCGCCACAGAGGGCCGAGTACGGCGAGGGAGATGCCCGCGGCTGACCTCTGGGCTGTCCTGTGAGGTACCAAGCCTAGGGGAGGCTGTGGGTGAACTTCTCACTTGCCTTTCTACCGCTACACACCAGTGAGTGGTAAAGACATTCTAGATGCACTGTTATGTCCCTTCTATATAGAAAAAGTGTTTCAAATGAAAGTTGTTTTTTTTTTTTTTTGAGAGGTTTTTGCTATAGGGCACATGTGCTCGCCAGACAGACATAGAGACAGAAAGCGAGAAATCACCCCCCAGGGGGGATGGTCATGCCGCAATCCCTTCTCCTCCATTCTCCTCTCAGGATCTTGGGCACGCACGCACACGCGCCCAGCTAAGCCACCGGGTCCGGGACGTGAACCACGGTTGACTACGTAGGAGTCCAGCAACATAGCCATTACACTAACTGCTGGTTCCCTCAAACTAAAGTTTTTCAGTTCTCTTAAGGTTATTTTCCCTGAATATTCCTATAGTAAAAAAAAAAAAAAAAAAAAAGACATGGAACTGTCTAGTTTGTGTCCACACCTAAGAGGTGGGGCCCAAAATGAACCTGCATTGACTGTCCATCTCCCGTGGACATGCGAAGGGCCAGCTCCTCGGGTGAGTCTGGAGGGATGGGCATCAGCATCCTGCTGCCCATGCATCCTTGGCCCAGGACGACAAAGCTAGCCCTGACTGCTCACATGCAGTCTGTCTGTCCTCTGGCTGGGTGCATGTCAGCAGCCATGTATAACATGTGAAAAAGTACATCCAGAGAGGAGTGGGACAAAACACATCCTGTCCCCACGAACCCAGCTCTGTACTCGGGTGGACAGTAAGCCATCGATCCCGTGCTCACAAAGCGACACAGTCACCTTACTTTGACCTGACGCATTCAAAAGTGAATGTGGCTGTAAAGCTACTGTATGCGAAACCCAACCCTTGTCTTGTGCCTAATGTAAGTTCATAACATGTTTATCTCACAAAGTTCCACCCTACTTTTATAAACAAGAGAAAAAAACATTATGGGAATTTCAACCTATCGTGATCTACAACGGTGCAGGCAGGCAGCTTAGACTGCTGGCCACAGTGGCGGTGCTTCCTGCCAAGTGCACGCACGCACACAGACACACACACTGTCGCAGCCGCCTTCTCCCACTCCCAGAAACCTCTATGACCTGGTGCGACTTTCTGAATCTGCAGTCATTGACTGTTAAGATGAAAACCTTCAACCGCGTATAATGGGACTTCACAAAGTTCCAGAAAAACAGAACTTAAGCATAACTTTATTTCAGTGCAATATATTTTGCAATCCCTGCATGGTATTTTCATAATACTACAAATTTTCTGAATACCCCTCATAGGTTAAGAGGAGCCCGACATGAAAACCTCATTTCCGTCGCTGACAGGAGCGGCCCCAGTCACTGTAGCTCCTTTTCTTCAAGAGGTGAATGACCCACCTCGTTCCATCTGTGAAGCAGTGCTCCACGGTATTCTGCAAGCCTCCTCACGTGCCAATAGACTACTCTCACTGTGGGCGACACCTGAAGAGTTTACTGCAGGGACAAACTGCCAGTGAGACGTGGCCAATGAGCTCCCTCAGGTGTCTCAAATAAGGACGTTCCCTTATGTATCTACGCCCTACCTACATGAACGGAAACGGAGGCACATAAATGAGTTCTCAGAATAAAATAAACCACTGGGCGACCTTCCCCACGGATAGTAGAAGGTATTTAAATGTTTAAATCCTGTCTTTTATTTTATCATCATTAATATTAAGTACTGGGTTGTCTGAATAGTTATGATGCATTTCTGCAAAGAAAACCAGGCATGGTTTCTCTGACAGCCAGTATAAACGGAGAAAGTCAAGTCACCTGCCTAACAACTACAACAGGTGTTCACGTGTGTGCTTCCAGCCAGGAGCACACGTGTATTTGCTATGTGGAGATCTGGTGTAGGAAGCAGTTGTATCTGCAGTGTGATGTGGCTACGCCCGCAGCTTAGTCCGAGCTAGACACAAAGCACACGACTCCAACCCAATACCAGGACGAGTATTAACGCCCCTCCCATCAAACAGTGAGAAATCCTTTACCATCTTATTTTTGGAAAGACATCATAAGGTAAGAATTATGGAGACTAGCAGTCAGCGTGATGGCTATGTCGCTGGACTCCCATGTAGTCGACCGTGGTTGGAGTACTGGACCCGGTGGCTTAAAACACACCAGGTGCGTATGCGTGCACGCCCAAGATCCCGAGAGGAGAATGGAGGAGAAGGGATCATGGCGTGGCTATCCTCCCTGGGGGGAGATGATTTCTCGCTTTCTATCTCTCTGTCTTTCTGGCAAGCGCATGTGTCCTATAGCAAAAACCTCTTAAAACAAACAAACAAACAAAAAAAGAATTACAAGTTTGACAAAAGGTTTTTGAAAAATTAGCTATCCATTAAAAATACTTCTGGCTATAAAAATAAGTACTGCTATGTTTTGTTTTTGTGATAACTACTTTTTCAGATTTGAGTCTATTGCTGCTTAATAGAATAGAGATATTCCCTCTAACTTTCCTCAACTCCTCTTCCAATATGATTCCACTTACAAACACCTACGCAGTGCTCAGATCCATACCTGGTAAGTTACAGGCTCGAGATGAGAAGTAACAGTGATACCAGAGGATGTAAGACATATGAAAATGGAGTATTAAAGTTTTAGAAAAACATTTGTTCTTTGAAACAATGATGCGGGCCACTCAAAATAAATGGGAACCCATGCCAGAGACTCCCCTCTAGCTGGCTGGTGGGAGCACGACCTCTCAGCTGACATATCGGATCCAGAGAACTCAGAAGAGAGGCTGCTCTCTGGACCCCGTCAGTGACCTCTGGGATGAACCTGTCCTTCCTCCCTCCCTGTGAGTAATAAATGGGAACTGGCGGTCCGGCTGAAACAATTCTCTTGCACACCCGCTCTGGATCCAGGACTCAGCAGAGCATACTTTGGGTAGTAGAAAGACAGGAGCCGGGGGCCAGCAGGTGGCATGATGGTTAAAGGGCTGGATTCGCACATGGCCGACTGCAGTTGAGTCCCAGATTTGCCGGCATGCTTTTTCATTTTCCCTTTCTGTCCCTCTCTGGTCAAATTAAAAAATAATAACAAGCAGAATTAAATAATAAATAAATATTTCATTTAAAAAAAGAGACAGGAGTTGATTAGGTAGAACATTAAAAACCCAATCTTGGGAACCAGCAGTTAGCGTAATGGCTATGTTGCTGGACTCCCACGTAGTCGACCGCGGTTCACGTCCTGGACCCGGTGGCTTAAAACTCACGCCGGGCGCGTGTGTGTGCGTGCCCAGGATCCCGAGAGGAGAATGGAGGAGAAGGGATTGCGGCGTGACCATCCCCCCTGGGGGGTGATTTCTCGCTTTCTGTCTCTATGTCTCTCTCTGTCTGTCTGGCGAGCGCACGCGCCCTATAGCGAAAACCTCTCCAAAAAAAAAAAAAAAGAAAAAAAAAAAAACCCAATCTTGTTATTTCAGTGGGGTTCGTGGAATGGCTAGTGGGGGCCAGGCCAGGGACAAGGCAGAAGGGGGATCTGACCATAGCTCCGTGCCTCCCCCACCTGTGTTACCATGGGCGAAGGTGGAGCCCCACAGAGACGGACCAGGAGAGACTGCTGCGTCCTCTCCCCCTCCTGGGCCCAGGGCTACGTAACAGATCCACACAGCCCTGGCCCAATCCTGGACGCACATCACACACTCCAGGTCCATTCACATCAGGGCCGTGTGTACCTGGGACTGTCATCTGCAGAGGCCTGACGAGGTCGGGGTGCCGCAGTGGGTTCCCGGGGTACACGAACCACTCCTTAACACCTGGGCAGGGGCTGGCATCATCTGCAGGAAGACAGGTGGGGTCAATGCACGTGGGAGAACGAGTCGCCGGCCCACAGCAGGCCCAGGCCCAGGCCCAGGCCCAGCTCTCCCCGGGGCCTTCAGAATCCAGAGCACAGTGCACTTGGCCTCCGTTACTCCACGACTGGTTGGCTACCCTCCAATTCGAAGGGTGCGGCTGACACAGGCAGAGAAGCGAGAGAGGTAACTGGCAGGGCAGGCGCAGCTCGCCCACACGGTGGCTCCACGGCGGCCCTTGTTCCTCCTGTGCTCCCGCCGTCCCCGGAAACACTTCGCTAGAAATGCCGGGGCA
>NW_006159601.1:1748741-1760967 GCF_000334495.1 Tupaia belangeri chinensis | reverse complement strand
ACGCCTTGTTGGCTACCCTCCAATTCGAAGGGTGCGGCTGACACAGGCAGAGAAGCGAGAGAGGTAACTGGCAGGGCAGGCGCAGCTCGCCCACACGGTGGCTCCACGGCGGCCCTTGTTCCTCCTGTGCTCCCGCGGTCCCAGGAAACACTTGGCTAGAACTGCCGGGACAGAAGACTCCTTCCTGGCCTTCAACACACCACTGTAAGCCACTGAGGACCATCACGTGAGAGCGTCTGCAAAGCGGGCAGAGAGATCCAGAAGCCCCACCCTCTGACCCTGCAGTGAAAGACTGTAAGCATGCACCTCCTTACTCCCTCAGGGAAGCCGTCGTCCACGAGAGGGTTTCTCACAAACCAATCTCGAAACCGCCCAAGACCAGCAGACCCCATTCCCTTGGCAGCAGCCAGACCTGCTTGTTCCCCCAGGCCCACCCTCCTCACTGCGCTGTGCGCCCTCGATTCCACCCTCAGACTCTCCACTACCTTCCCTCCATCTCCCGAGGTTCTCCTCCGGGCCGTCCCTGGGTACGCCCTCCTGGATTCCATACCCTCTGCTGCGGCTCCCTGACCTGCAGTCCCCACTCCTGGGCAGCAGGTCCCGGCACGCCTGCTGCCCACAGCCCAGCTCAGCTTTCCCCTCCACTGCACGGATAGGCCTTCCCTGTACAGCAGTGGCCTGGAGCTGTGAGCTTGGCCAACGTGTCCCTGCCTAGCTGCGCTCTCTGCAACCTCCCTGCCTGTGTCCTCCTCCTCCTTTGGCCAAGCTGCTCTCTCCTGTCCTTCCCTCAGGGGGCCTGTCGATCTCAAGTCTGTATCCCTGGCTCGCCATCCCCCACACTTGCACTCGGGTTCACGGTGAGCAGTGACTCGTGCGGGCCAGCCACGGGCAGGCCAGCCACTCCCTGGGGAACACTCAGCACTGCCGGCTCCGTTCCAGAGTGGACAGAGGGCGCAGAGCTGCACATCCAGGAGCAGCAGCCCTGGGACAAACCAGGCCTACTTCACCCAGCAGGTGCCTGCAACCAACACGCCTAAGCTCAGTTACCATCTTCCATCAGATGCCCTTTCCTCTCGTATTCCCCAGCAGTTTGGGGACCAAACCCGGAGGCACTGGGCTGTACTGTCCCCTCCCCTACAGCTGTGCCTTCAAGACCTGGAGAGAGTGCTCTCTCTGCAGTAGCCTCAGGCCACATTCCACAGGGCCTCCTCCCCACCCAAGCAGTTCTCCAGGTGAGTGGAGGCTTTTCTAACTATTCTGGAATAAAAATACGGACAGGCTCTCCCCTAACTAAGGCTTGCCATAGCCCTCATTCAAGAGTACAGGCTTCAAGGTGCAACTGCTGGCCTCTGCCTGGCAGCCCTCCCGTCGAGCCACAACCCGCTAATCCAGGCCCACTCAGGTCAGTGGGCTCCAGACTCTGCCTTAGCATTTTGTCCTAGGGATGCCGCCACGCCTGGGCTGCCTCACTCAGACTGCAGCTGCCGGGAGTCCCAGGCTTCAAGCTCTCTGCCCCATGTTTGCATGCCGCTCTGCTGGGCTAGAACTGTCTTCTCCACCCAGTCTCCTCCTCTGAGGCCCACTTCCCTTCATGTCCTGACTCAGAGATTAGTTCAGGAAGAGGGGTCCCTTCCTCCAGTTCACAGTGCTCTGGCGTGGGTACTTCTTTAACATACACCCTCACCCCAACTGTGAGCTCCTGACAGCAAAACTCTCATTATTCAGGTTTTTTTTTTTTACCATTATTATTATTATTATTATTATTATTTTAATTTGACCAGAGAGACACAGAGAGGGGAAGTGAGAAAGTAAGTTGCCATGTCGGGGACTCGGACCATAGTTGGCCACATCTGAGTCCAGAGCCTTAACCACCATGCCATCTGCTGGTCCCCAAACCCTCAGTTTCTAACCTGAGGCCAGGCCAGTGCACACGAATGGAGCTCAGTAAGCACACGCAACAGCCTGTATTTCACAGTTACACACACACGCACACACACACACACACACACACACACACACACACAGGCTGAGTAAGCCTGGAGTTGTTTAAAACAAATAAACAAAAAACACACAATACCCACTTTCTATGTGATCTTCTTGACCAGGTTTTCCTATCATCAAAAATTTTCAATCAAAAATTTAAAAATAAATAAGGGACCAGCAGTTAGTAATGGCTATGTCGCTGGAATCCTATGTATGTAGTCGACCGCGGTTTGTGTCCCGGACCCGATGGCTTAAAACTCACACCGGGTGCGTGTGCGTGCGTGCCCAAGATCCCGAGAGAACGAAGGAGAAGAGATTGCAGCATGATTTCTAGCTTTCTGTCTGATTTCTAGCTTTCTGTCTCTCTGTCTCTCTCTCTGTCTGGCAAGCACAGGCGCCCTATGGCAAAAACCTCTCCAAAATAAATAAATAAATACTTAATGGTAAATGCTGAAAAGAATTGTTTTCAACCGAATCGGCAGGTAGTGTGGCGGAGGCAGGGACTCCCACGTGGCTGCCCAGTCCTAGCAGCTTGCTTTCTCACTCTCCCGCTCTCTCGCTCGCTCTCTCTCTCTGGTGAGCACATGTGTCTTAAAGCAAGTTAAAAAATAATAATCAATAAAACTAAATAAGTAATTATTTAAAGAAAAAAAGAAAGAAAGAAAAAAGCCAAGTGAAGGGCATCCTAAACTGCATTTTCATGGTTTCTCATGCTAAAAGATGGCTCTTACTAGGCTCTGGTAGCCACTGGGGAGAACACTGTCAGCTGTCTTAGAAGCCCTAAAACATCTACAGTGCTGTCCTACACCACCGACGTGCAAGTGGCTGTTCTTCATCTCTGGCAGTCTGCAACACAGAAGGTTAGGGTGGGCTTCCCAAGGAGTCTGAGTCCCGAAGACCTCATGGAGAAGGCTGGCTTTGAGACGGTGCTGATGTCCTTTATTAAAAACACCAGGTGGTTTTGCTACTATTGGGTTGTCAGAAAAGTCATGATGTGTTTTTTTCTGTTTTTCTATCTTGTTAAGATACAGGGAAGTCAGTGTCTGGCCAAATTTTCCAAGAGGGATGCAGTGCAGCTATTCATTTACGAACTGAGAAGAAACTGCTGATGTGCGGACCAGCTCGTTAGAGTGCCCTGATGTGCACAAGGGTCAGAAAGCAAACGGGCTGAAGAGCAGGATGACGACCAGGTTTTCTCTTTTGTTCATGATTCAGATCAACAAGGTTTGGTACCCATGTTAATTAAAAGATATTTCTTTTTTCCTTTTTATTTTTTTAAGAGGTCTCTGCCTTAGGGCATGCATGCTAGGGGGTGGGGGAGAGTCAGAGACAGTGAGAGGGAAAGTGAGAAATCACTCTCCCAAGGATGGCCACTCTGCAATCCCTTCTCCTCCCATTCTCCTGGGATCTTGTGTGCCCACATACATGTGCCTAGTGTGAGTCTGAAGCCACCGGAACTGGGGCTGGAACCATGACTGGCCGTGTGGGAGTCCAACAACTTAACCGCTACGCTGCCTGTGGCCCAATTAAAAAGTACTTCTTACAAAGGAAAGAACTAAAGGTCCAAGTGGCGCCATGCAGCTGCTGAGTCCCGGACACCGACGGCGTCCACCAGACACAGCAGAGAGACGGACAACTCTTACTTTTTCCGCATACATAATTAACTGGCCAGAGGACTACACTGGATCTGCTTTGCTTTTTTCATTGGCCAGATAAAACTGCACCTGAGATTGTGGTGAGCCCTGGGAAGGGTGTAGGAAAGGACAGGGTGATCACCAGACAGGGCTTCCTGACGACTGGGCATCGGGCGCCAGAGGAAGGCGTGTCACGACTTTCTCGATGACCTAGCAGTACTGTCTCTGATGTGGAAAGACAGGTGAGGAGTAGCTGAGTGAGAACTGGGGTGCCCTGGAATGTGCCGGGGCCTTCACTGTCTGAGCCTCGCCTCTGCACCTGCTGCCTACAGGGCAGTGACAGTGGGCCTCGGGGAGCCCTGGGCCGCCCCCACCCCGTGGGTGGGGGAAGCCGGCAGGGGGTCTCCACAACATCCCCCGCACATTGTAAGGACGAGCCACCAATCCGCACAATGTCTTCCTCCAACCTCTACTCAGAGGGCAGTGCTTCTCATCTGGGTCAAGGTTAGGCACAATTCTTACACACTCACCCAAACCCAGGTACTCCTTTCAAAAATGAGAGGCAAGTACAAAGCATTACCTGCCGTTTTCTTGAAACAAAAAATAAGTTTGGTGTTTTACTCAAAAATCCTAGAGGCGAGCCTATCTCTGGGGGCACTACACATTGTTCCAGAGGTTTTAGTCTGAATGCACCTGCGATCAGGTTAGAATGGTGTGCAGAAATGTTATTTGTCTGGATTATAACAAAGCAATCTTTTACATATCAAGAAAAATAAGAAATTGAGTTTCTCTGGTAATTTCTAAAAGAAAAAGACTTTATTTTATCTTGAGAATTTTCCATTTGCTGGGCTCTAAATTCAAGAGACCTGAGTAAACACCTGTGCCTTTTGCGAGGGGGCTCTTTACTAGTTGGTTTTTTGGTTTGTGTAACATTTTACATGGAAAATGGAAAAATAACATCCCCAGCTTTTTCTTTTGTTACTGCCAAGACAGACATGCTGTCCCGCTATGTAAAACCTCCCACTTTAACTACGACTTGTTTTTCATGGAAGCAAAGCGGGTATCTACACTTCTGGTCCCCCCTAAAAATCCCACCTGGCCATGTGAGCACAGGAGCCGTGAGCTGGGGAGGGCAGGACTCTGGCCAAGCAGGGGCCTAGAGTCCACATGGGTGAGGTGGGGAAGAGAAGGGAGGACAGCAGAGTCTGTTTTAATTTCTTCATTATTGGGGATTTCTAGTTTTAAAACAATCCTCTGGGCTTCTTAAAAAAAAAAAAAAAAAAAAAAAAAAAAAACCCATTGTCCTTAAGGTTCCGTAATGTTTTATATCGGTACTTCAATCTAATTGTGTGCAGACGTAGTCTAAAAAACAGAAAACTCCTGAAACATTCCTTTCTGTATCCATGTCTGCAAATAAAAGAACCACCCCTTAAGTAGACATTAGGGATTTGTTTTGTTTTGTTTTGTTAGTGGCAGAGAGAGGGAAAAGAGAAACAGACAGATGCTTCCGACAGGACCCGTGTTGCAATCCTCCTGCCGCAGCCTCCTGATCAGTTAGGGTCACAGGAGCACAGCCACGATGGTGTGTCCAGACTGGCCTAGGACCAAACCTGTGTCTCCCCGGATTGGGGGGGGGGTGCTACCTGGGTATCACGCTGGCTGGCCAGACACTCAGGGCTGTAGCAAGCCGCCAGTCTGTCAGGCTTTGTGAAGTCTAGCTCCCTGCTCACTCAGGGGCTGGTGATGACCCTCACACTCGCACCTTCTCCGTAGTCCCGTGGGTTCCTAGACATCTGCTGAGTGAAGATGAGGAGAGGGTGACATGTGTAAGGACACTCTAACATGTGCAACCTACAGGGAGAGGACAGAAGAGACGCTACCTCTGGGTCCTTCTGAGCCCCTCCCTGACCAAATGCTTACTAATTAGGTAGAGATGTGCCATGGCATTTAACCTAGACTTGTTTTACAGATGTGTTATTCTTCACTCTAGATTCACAGAGAAACAAAGCCCTGTATCACTGTCTCCATGTCCAGAAAGAATGCACTGCACTTCTTCTGCCGGGCTCTCGGGACTTGATTCCAAACACAGCTACTCCGAGGAAAGACCGGCCAGCTCTCACCTGCGCGGTCTCCCAGTAAGAGCGAGTACACACGCTGCCGGACGGGGCGGTAGGTGAAGGCCTGGCTGGGCAGAGCCTGGTCGAGCTCGTCCTCCAAGGTGTTGCTACACTCGATCTCGCCGCTGCTCAGGATGTTGTACACCAAGTAGCTTTCTGCTTGCACGTGACGTGTTCTAGCAACCTGTTCCAAAGTTAGAGAGAACCAACTTCTCTGAAAACAAACGAATCTAGATGTAGAAAAAGTCAGTACCTTTTACTGTCCCCACCTGCCAGGGCACTCAGAACGGGGTCCCTGCCCACCGAGCTCACTCAGGGCTCCCTCCCGCCCAGGGGCCACGTGCACACTTCCTATGCCAGTTGCACCCTCGTCTCCAGGCACCTGAGTCAGCGCGCTGTCCCCCGCGGCGCTGCGCTGTGCTGCCTGTTGATCCCTCCACCCAGTGCTCTTCATTTTGCACCAGGGCACTAAATACAAGCTCCTCAGTGACCCTCTAGCCTGCTTCTGCCCTTTCCAGACCATCTTCCCTACCCCAACCACACTGTCTTCTGGAAACAGGACCAACTATGATGCCCTCGAAACACCTGACCAAGCATCAAATTCTTCAGCATAAATTCGAGGTCTCATTCTCCTAGCTCAAAATGCTGTTTTGCCCTCACAGAAACCCATACTCTATCCTAATGCATCGCCACTGCTCCTCAAGACCCCTGAGTCCGCTCCCACCTTCCCCTGCCCAGAACGCCCTTCCCCTCCACTCTCCCTCACACAGCCCTTTCTCCTCTCAGGCTCCTCTCTACAAACCCTCTCCTCCTTCCACGACCAGAACTAGCCTCCAGCCTAGGAGCCTCGACTTCCCTATCGCACGGCCATCTTGCCTGAGCTCTCTGAAGACGAGGGACGGCTGGGATCAGACGCTATATTGCATTTATACATTCATTTGTTCAGTAATTGTTTATTATGTGCAAAAAACTATATGCCAGGCACTGCATTGCTCCCTTCCAATGACAGGACAGAGCTGGCCCATGGTGGGGTATGAGACAGGTAACACAAACTAATTTCACTTTCTCATTACAGTCAAGACCAGAAGCTCTATAATGACCTACATTTAGGTGTTATTCTCCTGAGAAAAACATTCTTATTACTGTGAAAATAAATTTATCTGTACTAGTATTCAAAATTCTAACAGTCCATCATTAGGGCATGTAAAGCATGAAGTTAGAATAACTTGGAATATTGGGACCAGCAGATGGCATAATGGTTACGTTGCTGGACTCCCAAGCAGCTGAATGCAGTTCTAGCCCCAGACCCAGCACCTTAGGTGGTGTGGTGGTTAAGGTGCTGGACTCACACATGGCTGACCATGGTTCAATCCCGGACCTGGCCACTTGCTTTCTCCCTCCACCCCCTCTGTGTGGGTTTGCCTCTCTCTGGTCAAACAGAATAATAATAATAAATAAAATAAAATAACTAACAAAAAACCTCACACCAGGTACATGTGCGTGCATGCCCACAATCCCGAGAGGAGAATGGAGAAGGGATTATGGTATGGCCAACCCCCCTGAGGGGGGTGACTTCTCATTTTCTGTCTGTCTCTGTCTCGCAGGCAAGCAAAAATCTCTCTAAACAAAACAAAACAGAACAAAACAACCAAGAACCTCAGAACATCAAAAACTCAGTGTTTAATTTATATTTACTTAAGCAGTCCTAGGTATGCTGATTCATTATCATAGAACTGAGTCAGAGAGATCAGCAGTTAGCGTAATGGCTATGTCGCTGGGTTCCCACGTAGTCACCTGTGGTCCAAGTCCCGGACCCGGTGGCTTAAACTCATGGGGACCAGCAGTTAGCGTAATGGCTATGTCGCTGGACTCCCACATAGTCGACCGCGGTTTGAGTCCTGGACCCAGTGGCTTAAACTCAAGCTGGGTATGGGTGCGTGCGTGCCCAAGATCCTGAGAGGAGAAGGGATTGCGGCGTGGCCATCCCCCTGGGGGGTGATGTCTCACTTTCTATCTCTCTGTCTCTCTCTGTCTTTCTGGCAAGCGCACGCGCCCTATAGCAAAAACCTCTCCAAAAAAAGAAAAAAAGAAAAAAAAAAAAGAATTGAGTCAGTATCTCTGTTTCTACATCCTTCCTATAAAAACTGGGTTTAATAAAAATGTCAGCCTCTCAGGACTTGTGCACACAGCCAGTCACACAGCTGACACTCAGTTGTGCTGACGCTCCACTGCAAGGTGACCCGGATGCCAGGCCCCTTTGGAACCTAGACACCTGACAGAATGCCTACAGGGCCAGAATTCCTCCCAACTAAGGAAGACCTGCCAGCATCGCTAAAGTCAATAACGTTAAAGAGATTTTAAAGAGTGATTTAACAAGGCCAGACTCCCATCTGGCTGACTGAGGTTTAAATCCTGGGCCCAGCAGCTTGAAAATCATGCCAGCAGGACCAGTGGAACTGGACTCCCACACAGTCAACCGCAGTTCAAGTTCTGGACCTAGTGACTTGCTTTCTCACTTTTCTGCCCTTTCTCTCTGGTCAAATTTAAAAAATGATACTACATAAAATTAAAGAAGTAATTACATTAAAAAAAAATCATGCCAGGTATGTGTGTGTGTGTGCGTGTGTGCATGTGCATGCCCAAAATCCTGAGAGTGGAGAGGGGACTGCAGTGTGGCCACCCCCATGGGGGTGATTTCTCATGTTCCCTCTTTCTGTCTCTCTGGAATGCACGTGCCCTATGGCAAAAACCTTAAAAAAAAAAAAAAAAAAAAAGATGAAGTGAGGAAGTGTGTAATGGTCTCGGATCGAACTTATGCTTTGACCGCCTGAGGCCATCAAAAGCGACCTGTACTGTCCACGGACCCTCTGACACAGACTCTACTAGGAATGTCTGGCCGTGTATTTAGGGATCCTTCGGGGTAGTCACTCCGCCTCACCCTTCTATTCCCTCTTCCACTTCTGATTCTTTTTATCTTGAACGAGCTGTTTATACAAATTCACCTAGAAAACTGTAATATCTTCCTTTACCCTACCAAGAAATCCAATTTTGGCAACTCTACTGAATTTGAGATGCAACACTGTTTCCCAGCTGCACCCAGGGGAGCCCCCACCCCCTCTAAGCTGTGACTAACCCAACTAACCCAGGTTAGATCGGTGTCCTCTACCCTGCCCTCGGAAGCAGACAGACAGCACCCTGCTCTGGAGGAAGTCTTCACACACCCCCTGATGGAAGATCCTAAAGCACACTGAATTTAGTTTATCTTAACGGTTCCCGAACACCCTGCCGTGGAGAAAGCACAGGTGCCTGCTATGCCCCGTCCAGCTCAGAGGGCAGCTACCACACATGCTCAAAGTTCCGTCGCCTGCACATCGGCAGGAGACTCCACTGCAAAACAGTTTTAAAGAGCGATACGGCTTGGGACCAGCACTTGGCGTAATGGCTATGTCACAGGATTCCCATGTAGTCGACTGCGGTTTGGGTCCCGGACCTGATGACTTAAACTCATGCCAGGCGCCTGTGTGTGCATGCCCAAGATCCCAAGAAGGGATGGAGAAGGGACTGCTGCGTGGTCATCCCCCCGGGAGGTGATTTCTTGCTTTGTCTCTCCGTCTCTGTCTTTCTGGCTAATGCATGCTCCCTATAGCAAAAACCTCTCCGAAAAGGAAACAACAACAACAACAAAAAGAGCAATACAAAGCAATTGAAGAAACTTCTAAATTGCTTCTACAACATAGTTAAGTTCAACAGAAGCCCCAGACACTAACGATGTACCCATCCATCCTGCCAGCACACAGGCCTCAAGCCCTTCCCGGGTCTCTCCTCCCATCACAGGCCCTTCCCTGCCAAGCTCCCACCTTCCCTCCGCTGCTCCTCAGTCCCTCTGCTGTCGTAATTCTCCAAGGAAACCAAAGCCTCCTCTGGCCAAACCCGGCTACCTGGGTGGCCTGGCCCTGCTGCCTGTCCTCTGCAGCATCTGACACTCCATATCTCTCCCCATTCCTGAAAACTGCCTCGGGCTTTTGTTGGGGACATTCCCTGTTCCTCCTATCCCCACCTCACACAGCCTTCCACTCTGAGGGCATTCAGTGTAACGAGGACTGCCAGATGCTATCTCCTACTTCTGTCCATAGGACTTGGGGCCATTCTCACTACGTGGGCATGTCCGAGGTGTCTACACCAGCCCCCTGTAAACCCTGCCTTGCTCTCCCTTCACCAACAGGAACCACCACCCTCAGTGCTCAGGGATGTACTTCACCTCCACAGGAGGCTGGCTTCTTAGTTTTACTTCTAAATCATTTCTTGACTTTGCTTCTATTTCCACTGCAGTTTTCTTAATTCTAGTGCTTTTTTTTGTATCTTACGTGAGTTTCTGCAATGGCCACGTACACTCGCCAAGGTCTCACAAATACCTGGTCAAGGTGCTGCAGTGGCCATGCCTCAGGGTCAGAAGCAGGCCGACACCGCCTACCGCCAGGCATCCCCCATGCAGCCCAGGCTGCTGCCCAGGCCAGAGTGTGACGTAGGTGTTTCTCCGGAGCCTGAGAAGCACCCGCTCTCCTGCTCTGATTGCTGACCACGGCACCTTCCTCCCCAGGGCCAGCCAGTGTCCACGGCAGCAGGCAAGGAGATGGGAGCTTGCCAAGAGTGACTCGGCCTAGGGCGGGGGCGTAGACCTTTGGTCTGCGAGCGCACACCTCTGTACGCTGGCCCGTAAGAAGGGAGCCCAGAGCGTGGCTCTCAATGGGGCTGCGCAGCAACTATGTGAGAACCCGTGGCGTGCCCTGTGGGTCACAGATCGTAGACACACACTCACAGAGACGCATCTCTGTCTGACAGTGGCCAGCCAGGGCAGAATGCCGGAGTGGCGTGAGCTGAGCCCGAAGCCGGCTCTTCTCCATTCTGCCTCCTCACATCCTGCCATGCCACGACTGAGCACCACACTCCCCGGGCTCACACCGGCGGGGGGGGCGGCCCGGCACCCTGTGCTGGGGCCTGCCCACACTCACACAGAGGTTCGGCTCCACCCTCCCTCCAGTGGCTGACCTGCTTTCTCCTCCATGAGGCACTTATAAACGCTCTCAAATAGAAGTAGCCATGTTTCCCCCTCGACTCCTTCATACCTTCTACCTTGTAATCCCTAACGGGTGCATTATATGCTACTTTCTCCTGTAACTATCTGTATTAGTAAATTACTTTATCTGCTGCAATGTCCGTAAATAGAAAAAGAGGGTGGGGTCAGAGGATGGTGTGGTGAGTGAGGTGCTGGACCCCCACACAGCTGACCAAGGTTTGAGTTTCAGACCCAGCAGCTTGAAATTCACACCAGGTGCCTGTGTGCGCGTGAGTGCCCAAAATCCTGAGAGGAAAACGGAGAAGGGATTGTGGCGTGGCCATCCCCTGGGCATGATTTCTCATTTTCCGTCTCTCTGTCTCTTTCTGCCTCTCCAATGACCACACGTACACTATGGCAAAAATCTCTGAAGACAAGAAAAGAGGCTAAAGACATTTTTATTAGTGTTTTACTTAGGTTTGCTGTAGGTCACATGCACTCGCTAGCCGCCCCAGCCCGTGCACCCTGTGCTGGGGCCTGCCCACACTCACACAGAGGTTCGGCTCCACCCTCCCTCCAGTGGCTGACCTGCTTTCTCCTCCATGAGGCACTTATAAACGCTCTCAAATAGAAGTAGCCATGTTTCCCCCTCGACTCCTTCATACCTTCTACCTTGTAATCCCTAACGGGTGCATTATATGCTACTTTCTCCTGTAACTATCTGTATTAGTAAATTACTTTATCTGCTGCAATGTCCGTAAATAGAAAAAGAGGGTGGGGTCAGAGGATGGTGTGGTGAGTGAGGTGCTGGACCCCCACACAGCTGACCAAGGTTTGAGTTTCAGACCCAGCAGCTTGAAATTCACACCAGGTGCCTGTGTGCGCGTGAGTGCCCAAAATCCTGAGAGGAAAACGGAGAAGGGATTGTGGCGTGGCCATCCCCTGGGCATGATTTCTCATTTTCCGTCTCTCTGTCTCTTTCTGCCTCTCCAATGACCACACGTACACTATGGCAAAAATCTCTGAAGACAAGAAAAGAGGCTAAAGACATTTTTATTAGTGTTTTACTTAGGTTTGCTGTAGGTCACATGCACTCGCTAGCCAGAGAGAGACACAGAGAGGGAAAGCAAGGAATGCCCCACCACCCACCCCAGAGATGACCGTGCCTCAATCCCTTCTCTTTCAGTCTCCTCTCAGGATTTCGGCATGCACGACTTTCAAGCCGCTGGGTCCGGGACTCAGACTGTACAGTCGGCTGTGTGGGCTCTACCATCTTCTCTCCCTTTTAAAAGGTTTTTGCCATGGGAACCAGCAGTTAGCGTAATGGCTATGTCGCTGGACTCCCACGTAGTCGACCGCGGGTCGTGTCCCGGCCCCGGTGCATTAAAACTCACGCCAGGCGCGTGTACATGCATGCCCAAGATCCCGAGAGGAGAATG
>NW_006159601.1:1746714-1748516 GCF_000334495.1 Tupaia belangeri chinensis | reverse complement strand
AAGAGAGAAAACATTCCACGAGGAGGTGGGGAGGACGGCCACACTGTAATCCCTTCTTCTCTCGGGATTTTGGGTACCCTACATGCACCCAGCGTGATTTTCAATCCGCTGGGTCCAGGACTCGAACCGTGGTCAGCCATGCGCTTTAACGACCCACCACCTATTGGCCCTGGAATACGCTGTCTTAATGTCTATGCCACCTACAGGCCTGAGGTTAAAGATGTTTTCAAAGACAGGGAGGAGCCACAGAGTGATACAGAAGATAGTCGCTAAGGAGAGAAGCGGGCGGTCACTCACTCACTACACGGCTAGCAGCGGCTCCTGGGGCAGGCTGGGGGGTGGGGGACAGACTGTGGAGAGAGGAGGAGGGACGGGGAGGGGGACTGTGCGGGGAGGGGCCTGAGAAAACACTAGCAGACAGACCCTGTTCTCACAGCGGTGATGCAGGCTAGTAGCAGAGATACTGGGCACACAAGCTGTGTGACGTCCCCTGGCACACATCAGGCGGGTGAGGCTGGTGTTTCTCAGCCTGCTACTCCTGGGCTGTCACAGAAAAGACTAATGGGTGCTAACTGGAAGGGGTGGAGGGAGTTTCACAGGGCGAGGCGCACATGCCCTGTAACTAAAGCAGGGGAAGATGGGGAGACACAGGGTCGGAGGCAGGCGCAGAGGCAGTGCTGGCATGGCTGCACCAAGGCAGAGCTGAGGCCTCAGCTAGGGGTTTCGGAATGAAGCCCAGGAAGGGGTTTCTGCACACAGCATGACCTGTGGACTGGAAGGGCTATGTCTGCTCAGCAAAGCAGGAAGTGACTCTGACCAGACCAGAGGCTTGGGCAGTGGCAGACAGTGGCACTGTTCAGGACAAGATGCTAGCCAGGCAAAAGCAACAAGCCTTGGGGAGGGTGTTCGAAAAGTGGGAGGGGGACTCCTAGGTTTGTAGCCTGTGCGACAGACAGAAATGGAGCCACTCAGTGCTGGGAGCAGCGGCAGTTGTGAGGGGCACTCACGGGCTGCTGAGACTCCAGGGAAAGGCGTGTGATGTGGTCAGCACAGAGCCCCACACGGAGCGGGCGCCTGATATACAGCAGCCGCCCAGCGACATCTCCCAAGGTACACACGTTCTATCGTGTCTCCGGGTGGCAACCAGCACCTTCCAAATCAAGTTGCATGCTTCCTTTTCCAGAATGCTTTCCCTGGTTCTCCCCTGAAACCCCACATGCCAGTCTGTTCCACCTTGGTCCCAGGTGACACGAATTTCAAATGCTGAGACTCTACCCTCCCACAACTTCTAAGTGTCAGGCTGTTCATAGCAAACTCCAGCCCCATGAGTCCCAGATCCATTCCCACCTCTCCAGGGAACGTCCCCTCTTCCTCCAAACCCTTCGTCTTTTCGGCCACATTCCTGTGACAGCACCAGCACAGGCCACAATCTGGGTTGCCACGCCATGATGACACACTTCCTAATGAGACATGTCCCCATTCCATGTTCCCCAGTCACTGCAGGCAGCTGATAAATACTCCGACACACCAACGGACGTATCGACAACCAGGACAAGTACTAGATCTGGGTGGGCACATCCACGTACCTTTAAGATTTCAGGGTCTGAAACCATGGTTACTTGTTGCTTCATTTCAGGCCCCATATTCATGGGGTCTTCTTGTTTCATTTCAGGATTTGACCACATGGGTACTTCTAGATTAAATTCGGGGTCTGTTGCTATAGGTAATTTTCGCTCGATTTCGGGGTGTGTACAGATGGGAACTTCTTGCTTCAATTCAGGGTCTGTAGACATGGGCATTCC